>NW_027513675.1:0-154108 GCF_048772815.1 Callospermophilus lateralis
AAGTGTTACTGGAAACGAACGCTTGAACCTAGAAGAGTAAAAATTGGGCAGGCAAGTGGGCTTAGTGAACTGATCATTACCACCAAGTATCATCAAGTTTTGGTGAAAAAATATTTGCTGAGATTTCAGCAAACTAGTAGTTTTTTGGAAGCTTGGCAACCCCTTTAAAACGAAAGTGTTTTTCGCCAGTCTCTGCGTGGGGTACTTCAAGAGGAAACAAACCATAGAGATAGAACATAGGACTACTTCATTTGGTCAAGTTTCAAGGAGCTAGCACAAACCGTGTTTGATTTAGAGTTTCAAACACATCTACGTATATAGCAGAAAACAGAGTGAAACCTAAAAATTCAAAGTGTTACTGGAAACGAACGCTTGATCCTAGAAGAGTGAAAATTGGGCAGCCAAGTGGGCTTAGTGAACTGATCATTACCACCAAGTATCATCAAGTTTTGGTGAAAAAATGTTTGCTGAGATTTCAGCAAACTAGTAGTTTTTTGGAAGCTTGGCAACCCCTTTCAAACGAAAGTGTTTTTCGCCAGTCTCTGCATGGGGTACTTCAAGAGGAAACAAACCATAGAGATAGAACTTAGAACTATTTCATTTGGTCAAGTTTCAAGGAGCTAGCACAAACCGTCTTTGATTTAGAATTCCAAACATAGCTATCTATGTAGGAGAAAACAGAGTGAAACATAAAAATTCAAACTGTTACTGGAAACGAAAGCTTCAACCTAGAAGAATAAAATTTGGGCAGCCAAGTGGGATTAGTGAACTGATCATTACCACCAAGTATCATCAAGATTTGGTGAAAAAATGTTTGCTGAGATTTCAGCAAACTAGTAGTTTTTTGGAAGCTTGGCAACCCCTTTCAAACGGAAGTGTTTTTCGCCAGTCTCTGCATGGGGTACTTCAAGAGGAAACAAACCATAGAGATAGAACTTAGAACTACTTCATTTGGTCAAGTTTCAAGGAGCTAGCACAAACCGTGTTTGATTTAGAGTTTCAAACACATCTATCTACATAGCAGAAAACAGAGTGAAACCTAAAAATTCAAAGTGTTACTGGAAACGAACGCTTGAACCTAGAAGAGTGAAAATTGGGCAGCCAAGTGGGCTTAGTGAACTGATCATTACCACCAAGTATCATCAAGATTTGGTGAAAAAATGTTTGCTGAGATTTCAGCAAACGAGTAGTTTTTTGGAAGCTTGGCAACCCCTTTCAAACGAAAGTGTTCTTCGCCAGTCTCTGCATGGGGTACTTCAAGAGGAAACAAACCATAGAGATAGAACTTAGAACTACTTCATTTTGTCAAGTTTCACGGAGCTAGCACAAACCGTGTTTGATTTAGAGTTTCAAACACATCTATCTATATAGCAGAAAACAGAGTGAAACCTAAAAATTCAAACTGTTACTGGAAACGAACGCTTGAACCTAGAAGAGTGAACGTTGGGCAGCCAAGTGGGATTAGTGAACTGATCATTACCACCAAGTATCATCAAGATTTGGTGAAAAAATGTTTGCTGAGATTTCAGCAAACTAGTAGTTTTTTGAAAGCTTGGCAACCCCTTTCAAACGAAAGTGTTTTTCGCCAGTCTCTGCATGGGGTACCACAAGAGGAAAAAAACCATAGAGATAGAACTAACAGCTACTTCATTTTGTCAAGTTTCAAGGAGCTAGCACAAACCGTGTTTGATTTAGAGTTTCAAACACATCTATCTATATAGCAGAAAACAGAGTGAAACCTAAAATTTCAAAGTGTTAGTGGAAACGAACGCTTGAACCTAGAAGAGTAAAAGTTGGGCTGCCAAGTGGGCTTAGTGAACTGATTATTACCACCAAGTATCATCAAGTTTTGGTGAAAAAATGTTTGCTGAGATTTCAGCAAACTAGTAGTTTTTTGGAAGCTTGGCAACCCCTTTCAAACGACAGTGTTCTTCGCCAGTCTCTGCATGGGGTACTTCAAGAGGAAACAAACCATAGAGATAGAACCTAGAACTACTTCATTTTGTCAAGTTTCAAGGAGCTAGCACAAACCGTGTTTGATTTAGAGTTTCAAACACATCTATCTATATAGCAGAAAACAGAGTGAAACCTAAAATTTCAAAGTGTTACTGGAAACGAACGCTTGAACCTAGAAGAGTGTAAATTGGGCAGCCAAGCGGGCTTAGTGAACTGATCATTACCACCAAGTATCATCAAGATTTGGTGAAAAAATGTTTGCTGAGATTTCAGCAAACTAGTAGTTTTTTGGAAGCTTGGCAACCCCTTTCAAACGAAAGTGTTCTTCGCCAGTCTCTGCATGGGGTACTTCAATTGGAAACAAACCATAGAGATTGAACTTAGAACTACTTCATTTTGTCAAGTTTCACGGAGCTAGCACAAACCGTGTTTGATTTAGAGTTTCAAACACATCTATCTATATAACAGAAAACAGAGTGAAACCTAAAAATTCAAACTGTTACTGGAAACGAACGCTTGAACCTAGAAGAGTGAAAGTTGGGCAGCCAAGTGGGATTAGTGAACTGATCATTACCACCAAGTATCATCAAGATTTGGTGAAAAAATGTTTGCTGAGATTTCAGCAAACTAGTAGTTTTTTGGAAGCTTGGCAACCCCTTTCAAACGAAAGTGTTTTTCGCCAGTCTCTCCATGGGGTACTTCAAGAGGAAACAAACCATAGAGATAGAACTTAGAACTACTTCATTTTGTCAAGTTTCAAGGAGCTAGCACAAACCGTGTTGGATTTAGAGTTTCAAACACATCTATCTATATAGCAGAAAACAGAGTGAAACCTAAAAATTCAAACTGTTACTGGAAACGAACGCTTGAACCTAGAAGAGTGAAAATTGGGCAGCCAAGTGGGCTTAGTGAATTGATCATTATCACCAAGTATCATCAAGAATTGGTGAAAAAATGTTTGCTGAGATTTCAGCAAACGAGTAGTTTTTTGGAAGCTTGGCAACCCCTTTCAAACGAAAGTGTTCTTCGCCAGTCTCTGCATGGGGTACTTCAAGAGGAAACAAACCATAGAGATAGAACTTAGAACTACTTCATCTTGTCAAGTTTCAAGGAGCTAGCACAAACCGTGTTTGATTTAGAGTTTCAAACACATCTATCTATATAGCAGAAAACAGAGTGAAACCTAAAATTTCAAAGTGTTACTGGAAACGAACGCTTGAACCTAGAAGAGTGTAAATTATGCAGTCAAGCGGGCTTAGTGAACTGATCATTACCACCAAGTATCATCAAGATTTGGTGAAAAAATGTTTGCTGAGATTTCAGCAAACTAGTAGTTTTTTGGAAGCTTGGCAACCCCTTTCAAACGAAAGTGTTCTTCGCCAGTCTCTGCATGGGGTACTTCAAGAGGAAACAAACCATAGAGATAGAACTTAGAACTACTTCATTTTGTCAAGTTTCACGGAGCTAGCACAAACCGTGTTTGATTTAGAGTTTCAAACACATCTATCTATATAACAGAAAACAGAGTGAAACCTAAAAATTCAAACTGTTACTGGAAACGAACGCTTGAACCTAGAAGACTGAAAATTGGGCAGCCAAGTGGGCTTAGTGAACTGATCATTACCACCAAGTATCATCAAGATTTGGTGAAAAAATGTTTGCTGAGATTTCAGCAAACGAGAAGTTTTTTGGAAGCTTGGCAACCGCTTTCAAACGAAAGTGTTCTTCGCCAGTCTCTGCATGGGGTACTTCAAGAGGAAACAAACCATAGAGATATAACTTAGAACTACTTCATTTTGTCAAGTTTCAAGGAGCTAGCACAAACCGTGTTTGATTTAGAGTTTCAAACACATCTATCTATATAGCAGAAAACAGAGTGAAACCTAAAATTTCAAAGTGTTACTGGAAACGAACGCTTGAACCTAGAAGAGTGTAAATTGGGCAGCCAAGCGGGCTTAGTGAACTGATCATTACCACCAAGTATCATCAAGATTTGGTGAAAAAATGTTTGCTGAGATTTCAGCAAACTAGTAGTTTTTTGGAAGCTTGGCAACCCCTTTCAAACGAAAGTGTTCTTCGCCAGTCTCTGCATGGGGTACTTCAAGAGGAAACAAACCATAGAGATAGAACTTAGAACTACTTCATTTTGTCAAGTTTCAAGGAGCTAGCACAAACCGTGTTTGATTTAGAGTTTCAAACACATCTATCTATATAGCAGAAAACAGAGTGAAACCTAAAAATTCAAAGTGTTACTGGAAACGAACGCTTGAACCTAGAAGAGTGAAAATTGGGCAGCCAAGTGGGCTTAGTGAACTGATCATTACCACCAAGTATCATCAAGATTTGGTGAAAAAATGTTTGCTGAGATTCAGCAAACTAGTAGTTTTTTGGAAGCTTGGCAACCCCTTTCAAACGAAAGTGTTTTTCGCCAGTTTCTCCATGGGGTACTTCAAGAGGAAACAAACCATAGAGATAGAACTTAGAACTACTTCATTTTGTCAAGTTTCAAGGAGCTAGCACAAACCGTGTTGGATTTAGAGTTTCAAACACATCTATCTATATAGCAGAAAACAGAGTGAAACCTAAAAATTCAAACTGTTACTGGAAACGAACGCTTGAACCTAGAAGAGTGAAAATTGGGCAGCCAAGTGGGCTTAGTGAATTGATCATTATCACCAAGTATCATCAAGAATTGGTGAAAAAATGATTGCTGAGATTTCAGCAAACGAGTAGTTTTTTGGAAGCTTGGCAACCCCTTTCAAACGAAAGTGTTCTTCGCCAGTCTCTGCATGGGGTACTTCAAGAGGAAACAAACCATAGAGATAGAACTTAGAACTACTTCATTTTGTCAAGTTTCAAGGAGCTAGCACAAACCGTGTTTGATTTAGAGTTTCAAACACATCTATCTATATAGCAGAAAACAGAGTGAAACCTAAAATTTCAAAGTGTTACTGGAAACGAACGCTTGAACCTAGAAGAGTGTAAATTGGGCAGCCAAGCGGGCTTAGTGAACTGATCATTACCACCAAGTATCATCAAGATTTGGTGAAAAAATGTTTGCTGAGATTTCAGCAAACTAGTAGTTTTTTGGAAGCTTGGCAACCCCTTTCAAACGAAAGTGTTCTTCGCCAGTCTCTGCATGGGGTACTTCAATTGGAAACAAACCATAGAGATAGAACTTAGAACTACTTCATTTTGTCAAGTTTCACGGAGCTAGCACAAACCGTGTTGGATTTAGAGTTTCAAACACATCTATCTATATAACAGAAAACAGAGTGAAACCTAAAAATTCAAACTGTTACTGGAAACGAACGCTTGAACCTAGAAGAGTGAAAGTTGGGCAGCCAAGTGGGATTAGAGAACTGATCATTACCACCAAGTATCATCAAGATTTGGTGAAAAAATGTTTGCTGAGATTTCAGCAAACTAGTAGTTTTTTGGAAGCTTGGCAACCCCTTTCAAACGAAAGTGTTTTTCGCCAGTCTCTGCATGGGGTACTTCACGAGGAAAAAAACCATAGAGATAGAACTTAGAACTACTTCATTTTGTCAAGTTTCAAGGAGCTAGCACAAACCGTGTTTGATTTAGAGTTTCAAACACATCTATCTATATAACAGAAAACAGAGTGAAACCTAAAAATTCAAACTGTTACTGGAAACGAACGCTTGAACGTAGAAGACTGAAAATTGGGCAGCCAAGTGGGCTTAGTGAACTGATCATTACCACCAAGTATCATCAAGATTTGGTGAAAAAATGTTTGCTGAGATTTCAGCAAACGAGAAGTTTTTTGGAAGCTTGGCAACCCCTTTCAAACGAAAGTGTTCTTCGCCAGTCTCTGCATGGGGTACTTCAAGAAAAAACAAACCATAGAGATAGAACTTAGAACTACTTCATTTTGTCAAGTTTCACGGAGCTAGCACAAACCGTGTTTGATTTAGAGTTTCAAACACATCTATCTATATAACAGAAAACAGAGTGAAACCTAAAAATTCAAACTGTTACTGGAAACGAACGCTTGAACCTAGAAGAGTGAACGTTGGGCAGCCAAGTGGGATTAGTGAACTGATCATTACCACCAAGTATCATCAAGATTTGGTGAAAAAATGTTTGCTGAGATTTCAGCAAACTAGTAGTTTTTTGGAAGCTTGGCAACCCCTTTCAAACGAAAGTGTTTTTCGCCAGTCTCTGCATGGGGTACTTCAAGAGGAAACAAACCATAGAGATAGAACTTAGAACTACTTCATTTTGTCAAGTTTCAAGGAGCTAGCACAAACCGTGTTTGATTTAGAGTTTCAAACACATCTATCTATATAGCAGAAAACAGAGTGAAACCTAAAAATTCAAAGTGTTACTGGAAACGAACGCTTGAACCTAGAAGAGTGAAAATTGGGTAGCCAAGTGGGCTTAGTGAACTGATCATTACCACCAAGTATCATCAAGATTTGGTGAAAAAATGTTTGCTGAGATTTCAGCAAACGAGAAGTTTTTTGGAAGCTTGGCAACCCCTTTCAAACGAAAGTGTTTTTCGCCAGTCTCTGCATGGGGTACTTCAAGAGGAAACAAACCATAGAGATAGAACTTAGAACTACTTCATTTTGTCAAGTTTCACGGAGCTAGCACAAACCGTGTTTGATTTAGAGTTTCAAACACATCTATCTATATAGCAGAAAACAGAGGGAAACCTAAAATTTCAAAGTGTTACTGGAAACGAACGCTTGAACCTAGAAGAGTAAAAATTGGGCAGCCAAGTGGGCTTAGTGAACTGATCATTACCACCAAGTATCATCAAATTTTGGTGAAAAAATGTTTGCTGAGATTTCAGCAAACTAGTAGTTTTTTGGAAGCTTGGCAACCCCTTTAAAACGAAAGTGTTTTTCGCAAGTCTCTGCATGGGGTACTTCAAGAGGAAACAAACCATAGAGATAGAACTTAGAACTACTTCATTTTGTCAAGTTTCACGGAGCTAGCACAAACCGTGTTTGATTTAGAGTTTCAAACACATCTATCTATATAGCAGAAAACAGAGTGAAACCTAAAATTTCAAAGTGTTACTGGAAACGAACGCTTGAACCTAGAAGAGTAAAAATTGGGCAGCCAAGTGGGCTTAGTGAACTGATCATTACCACCAAGTATCATCAAATTTTGGTGAAAAAATGTTTGCTGAGATTTCAGCAAACTAGTAGTTTTTTGGAAGCTTGGCAACCCTTTAAAACGAAAGTGTTTTTCGCCAGTCTCTGCATGGGGTACTTCAAGAGGAAACAAACCATAGAGATAGAACTTAGAACTACTTCATTTTGTCAAGTTTCACGGAGGTAGCACAAACCGTGTTTGATTTAGAGTTTCAAACACATCTATGTATATAACAGAAAACAGAGTGAAACCTAAAAATTCAAACTGTTACTGGAAACGAACGCTTGAACCTAGAAGAGTGAAAGTTGGGCAGCCAAGTGGGATTAGTGAACTGATCATTACCACCAAGTATCATCAAGATTTGGTGAAAAAATGATTGCTGAGATTTCAGCAAACTAGTAGTTTTTTGGAAGCTTGGCAACCCCTTTCAAACGAAAGTGTTTTTTGCCAGTCTCTCCATGGGGTACTTCAAGAGGAAACAAACCATAGAGATAGAACTTAGAACTACTTCATTTTGTCAAGTTTCAAGGAGCTAGCACAAACCGTGTTGGATTTAGAGTTTCAAACACATCTATCTATATAGCAGAAAACAGAGTGAAACCTAAAAATTCAAACTGTTACTGGAAACGAACGCTTGAACCTAGAAGAGTGAAAGTTGGGCAGCTAAGTGGGATTAGTGAACTGATCATTACCACCAAGTATCATCAAGATTTGGTGAAAAAATATTTGCTGAGATTTCAGCAAACGAGTAGTTTTTTGGAAGCTTGGCAACCCCTTTCAAACGAAAGTGTTTTTCGCCAGTCTCTGCATGGGGTACTTCAAGAGGAAACAAACCATAGAGATAGAACTTAGAACTACTTCATTTTGTCAAGTTTCAAGGAGCTAGCACAAACCGTGTTTGATTTAGAGTTTCAAACCCATCTATCTATATAACAGAAAACAGAGTGAAACCTAAAAATTCAAACTGTTACTGGAAACGAACGCTTGAACCTAGAAGAGTGAAAGTTGGGCAGCCAAGTGGGATTAGTGAACTGATCATTACCACCAAGTATCATCAAGATTTGGTGAAAAAATGTTTGCTGAGATTTCAGCAAACTAGTAGTTTTTTGGAAGCTTGGCAACCCCTTTCAAACGAAAGTGTTCTTCGCCAGTCTCTGCATGGGGTACTTCAATTGGAAACAAACCATAGAGATAGAACTTAGAACTACTTCATTTTGTCAAGTTTCACGGAGCTAGCACAAACCGTGTTTGATTTAGAGTTTCAAACACATCTATCTATATAACAGAAAACAGTGAAACCTAAAAATTCAAACTGTTACTGGAAACGAACGCTTGAACCTAGAAGAGTGAAAGTTGGGCAGCCAAGTGGGATTAGAGAACTGATCATTACCACCAAGTATCATCAAGATTTGGTGAAAAAATGTTTGCTGAGATTTCAGGAAACTAGTAGTTTTTTGGAAGCTTGGCAACCCCTTTCAAACGAAAGTGTTTTTCGCCAGTATCTGCATGGGGTACTTCAAGAGGAAACAAACCATAGAGATAGAACTTAGAACTACTTCATTTTGTCAAGTTTCAAGGAGCTAGCACAAACCGTGTTTGATTTAGAGTTTCAAACACATCTATCTATATAGCAGAAAACAGAGTGAAACCTAAAAATTCAAAGTGTTACTGGAAACGAACGCTTGAACCTAGAAGAGTGAAAATTGGGCAGCCAAGTGGGCTTAGTGAACTGATCATTACCACCAAGTATCATCAAGATTTGGTGAAAAAATGTTTGCTGAGATTTCAGCAAACGAGAAGTTTTTTGGAAGCTTGGCAACCCCTTTCAAACGAAAGTGTTTTTCGCCAGTCTCTGCATGGGGTACTTCAAGAGGAAACAAACCATAGAGATAGAACTTAGAACTACTTCATTTTTTCAAGTTTCACGGAGCTAGCACAAACCGTGTTTGATTTAGAGTTTCAAACACATCTATCTATATAGCAGAAAACAGAGTGAAACCTAAAATTTCAAAGTGTTACTGGAAACGAACGCTTGAACCTAGAAGAGTAAAAATTGGGCAGCCAAGTGGGCTTAGTGAACTGATCATTACCACCAAGTATCATCAAATTTTGGTGAAAAAATGTTTGCTGAGATTTCAGCAAACTAGTAGTTTTTTGGAAGCTTGGCAACCCCTTTAAAACGAAAGTGTTTTTCGCCAGTCTCTGCATGGGGTACTTCAAGAGGAAACAAACCATAGAGATAGAACTTAGAACTACTTCATTTGCTCTAGTTTCAAGGAGCTAGCACAAACCGTGTTTGATTTAGAGTTTCAAACACATCTATCTATATAGCAGAAAACAGAGTGAAACCTAAAATTCAAAGTGTTACTGGAAACGAACGCTTGAACCTAGAAGAGTGAAAATTGGGCCGCCAAGTGGGCTTAGTGAACTGATCATTACCACCAAGTATCATCAAGATTTGGTGAAAAAATGTTTGCTGAGATTTCAGCAAACTAGTAGTTTTTTGGAAGCTTGGCAACCCCTTTCAAACGAAAGTGTTCTTCGCCAGTCTCTGCATGGGGTATTTCAAGAGGAAACAAACCATAGAGATAGAACTTAGAACTACTTCATTTTGTCAAGTTTCACGGAGCTAGCACAAACCGTGTTTGATTTAGAGTTTCAAACACATCTATCTATATAACAGAAAACAGAGTGAAACCTAAAAATTCAAACTGTTACTGGAAACGAACGCTTGAACCTAGAAGAGTGAAAGTTGGGCAGCCAAGTGGGATTAGTGAACTCATCATTACCACCAAGTATCATCAAGATTTGGTGAAAAAATGTTTGCTGAGATTACAGCAAACTAGTAGTTTTTTGGAAGCTTGGCAACCCCTTTCAAACGAAAGTGTTTTTCACCAGTCTCTGCATGGGGTACTTCAAGAGGAAACAAACCATAGAGATAGAACTTAGAACTGCTTCATTTTGTCAAGTTTCAAGGAGCTAGCACAAACCGTGTTTGATTTAGAGTTTCAAACACATCTATCTATATAGCAGAAAACAGAGTGAAACCTAAAAATTCAAAGTGTTACTGGAAACGAACGATTGAACCTAGAAGAGTGAAAATTGGGCAGCCAAGTGGGCTTAGTGAACTGATCATTACCACCAAGTATCATCAAGATTTGGTGAAAAAGTGTTTGCTGAGATTTCAGCAAACGAGAAGTTTTTTGGAAGCTTGGAAACCCCTTTCAAACGAAAGTGTTCTTCGCCAGTCTCTGCATGGGGTACTTCAAGAGGAAACAAACCATAGAGATAGAACTTAGAACTACTTCATTTTGTCAAGTTTCAAGGAGCTAGCACAAACCGTGTTTGATTTAGAGTTTCAAACACATCTATCTATATAGCAGAAAACAGAGTGAAACCTAAAATTTCAAAGTGTTACTGGAAACGAACGCTTGAACCTAGAAGAGTGAAATTTGGGCAGTCAAGTGGGATTAGTGAACTGATCATTACCACCAAGTATCATCAAGATTTGGTGAAAAAATGTTTGCTGAGATTTCAGCAAACTAGTAGTTTTTTGGAAGCTTGGCAACCCCTTTAAAACGAAAGTGTTTTTCGCCAGTCTCTGCATGGGGTACTTCAAGAGGAAACAAACCATAGAGATAGAACTTAGAACTACTTCATTTGCTCAAGTTTCACGGAGCTAGCACAAACCGTGTTTGATTTAGAGTTTCAAACACATCTATCTATATAGCAGAAAACAGAGTGAAACCTAAAAATTCAAAGTGTTACTGGAAACGAATGCTTGAACCTAGAAGAGTGAAAATTGGACAGCCAAGTGGGCTTAGTGAACTGATCATTACCACCAAGTATCGTCAAGATTTGGTGAAAAAATGTTTGCTGAGATTTCAGCAAACTAGTAGTTTTTTGGAAGCTTGGCAACCCCTTTCAAACGAAAGTGTTCTTCGCCAGTCTCTGCATGGGGTACTTCAAGAGGAAACAAACCATAGAGATAGAACTTAGAACTACTTCATTTTGTCAAGTTTCACGGAGCTAGCACAAACCGTGTTTGATTTAGAGTTTCAAACACATCTATCTATATAACAGAAAACAGAGTGAAACCTAAAAAATTCAAACTGTTACTGGAAACGAACGCTTGAACCTAGAAGAGTGAAAGTTGGGCAGCCAAGTGGGATTAGTGAACTCATCATTACCACCAAGTATCATCAAGATTTGGTGAAAAAATGTTTGCTGAGATTACAGCAAACTAGTAGTTTTTTGGAAGCTTGGCAACCCCTTTCAAACGAAAGTGTTTTTCACCAGTCTCTGCATGGGGTACTTCAAGAGGAAACAAACCATAGAGATAGAACTTAGAACTGCTTCATTTTGTCAAGTTTCAAGGAGCTAGCACAAACCGTGTTTGATTTAGAGTTTCAAACACATCTATCTATATAGCAGAAAACAGAGTGAAACCTAAAAATTCAAAGTGTTACTGGAAACGAACGATTGAACCTAGAAGAGTGAAAATTGGGCAGCCAAGTGGGCTTAGTGAACTGATCATTACCACCAAGTATCATCAAGATTTGGTGAAAAAGTGTTTGCTGAGATTTCAGCAAACGAGAAGTTTTTTGGAAGCTTGGAAACCCCTTTCAAACGAAAGTGTTCTTCGCCAGTCTCTGCATGGGGTACTTCAAGAGGAAACAAACCATAGAGATAGAACTTAGAACTACTTCATTTTGTCAAGTTTCAAGGAGCTAGCACAAACCGTGTTTGATTTAGAGTTTCAAACACATCTATCTATATAGCAGAAAACAGAGTGAAACCTAAAATTTCAAAGTGTTACTGGAAACGAACGCTTGAACCTAGAAGAGTGAAATTTGGGCAGTCAAGTGGGATTAGTGAACTGATCATTACCACCAAGTATCATCAAGATTTGGTGAAAAAATGTTTGCTGAGATTTCAGCAAACTAGTAGTTTTTTGGAAGCTTGGCAACCCCTTTAAAACGAAAGTGTTTTTCGCCAGTCTCTGCATGGGGTACTTCAAGAGGAAACAAACCATAGAGATAGAACTTAGAACTACTTCATTTGCTCAAGTTTCACGGAGCTAGCACAAACCGTGTTTGATTTAGAGTTTCAAACACATCTATCTATATAGCAGAAAACAGAGTGAAACCTAAAAATTCAAAGTGTTACTGGAAACGAATGCTTGAACCTAGAAGAGTGAAAATTGGACAGCCAAGTGGGCTTAGTGAACTGATCATTACCACCAAGTATCGTCAAGATTTGGTGAAAAAATGTTTGCTGAGATTTCAGCAAACTAGTAGTTTTTTGGAAGCTTGGCAACCCCTTTCAAACGAAAGTGTTCTTCGCCAGTCTCTGCATGGGGTACTTCAAGAGGAAACAAACCATAGAGATAGAACTTAGAACTACTTCATTTTGTCAAGTTTCACGGAGCTAGCACAAACCGTGTTTGATTTAGAGTTTCAAACACATCTATCTATATAACAGAAAACAGAGTGAAACCTAAAAATTCAAACTGTTACTGGAAACGAACGCTTGAACCTAGAAGAGTGAAAGTTGGGCAGCCAAGTGGGCTTAGTGAACTGATCATTACCACCAAGTATCATCAAGATTTGGTGAAAAAATGTTTGCTGAGATTTCAGCAAACTAGTAGTTTTTTGGAAGCTTGGCAACCCCTCTCAAACGAAAGTGTTTTTCGCCAGTCTCTGCATGGGGTACTTCAAGAGGAAACAAACCATAGAGATAGAACTTAGAACTACTTCATTTTGTCAAGTATCAAGGAGCTAGCACAAACCGTGTTTGATTTAGAGTTTCAAACACATCTATCTATATAACAGAAAACAGAGTGAAAAATAAAAATTCAAAGTGTTACTGGAAACGAACGCTTGAACCTAGAAGACTGAAAATTGGGCAGCCAAGTGGGCTTAGTGAACTGATCATTACCACCAAGTATCATCAAGATTTGGTGAAAAAATGTTTGCTGAGATTTCAGCAAACGAGAAGTTTTTTGGAAGCTTGGCAACCCCTTTCAAACGAACGTGTTCTTCGCCAGTCTCTGCATGGGGTACTTCAAGAGGAAACAAACCATAGAGATAGAACTTAGAAATACTTCATTTTGTCAAGTTTCACGGAGCTAGCACAAACCGTGTTTGATTTAGAGTTTCAAACACATCTATCTATATAACAGAAAACAGAGTGAAACCTAAAAATTCAAACTGTTACTGGAAACGAACGCTTGAACCTAGAAGAGTGAAAGTTGGGCAGCCAAGTGGGATTAGTGAACTGATCATTACCACCAAGTATCATCAAGATTTGGTGAAAAAATGTTTGCTGAGATTTCAGCAAACTAGTAGTTTTTTGGAAGCTTGGCAACCCCTTTCAAACGAAAGTTTTTTTCGCCAGTCTCTGCATGGGGTACTTCAAGAGGAAACAAACCATAGAGATAGAACTTAGAACTACTTCATTTTGTCAAGTTTCAAGGAGCTAGCACAAACCGTGTTTGATTTAGAGTTTCAAACACATCTATCTATATAGCAGAAAACAGAGTGAAACCTAAAAATTCAAAGTGTTACTGGAAACGAACGCTTGAACCTAGAAGAGTGAAAATTGGGCAGCCAAGTGGGCTTAGTGAACTGATCATTACCACCAAGTATCATCAAGATTTTTTGAAAAAATGTTTGCTGAGATTTCAGCAAACGAGAAGTTTTTTGGAAGCTTGGCAACCCCTTTCAAACGAAAGTGTTTTTCGCCAGTCTCTGCATGGGGTACTTCAAGAGGAAACAAACCATAGATATAGAACTTAGAACTACTTCATTTTGTCAAGTTTCACGGAGCTAGCACAAACCGTGTTTGATTTAGAGTTTCAAGCACATCTATCTATATAGCAGAAAACAGAGTGAAACCTAAAATTTCAAAGTGTTACTGGAAACGAACGCTTGAACCTAGAAGAGTAAAAATTGGGCAGCCAAGTGGGCTTAGTGAACTGATCATTACCACCAAGTATCATCAAATTTTGGTGAAAAAATGTTTGCTGAGATTTCAGCAAACTAGTAGTTTTTTGGAAGCTTGGCAACCCCTTTAAAACGAAAGTGTTTTTCGCCAGTCTCTGCATGGGGTACTTCAAGAGGAAACAAACCATAGAGATAGAACTTAGAACTACTTCATTTGCTCAAGTTTCAAGGAGCTAGCACAAACCGTGTTTGATTTAGAGTTTCAAACACATCTATCTATATAGCAGAAAACAGAGTGAAACCTAAAAATTCAAAGTGTTACTGGAAACGAACGCTTGAACCTAGAAGAGTGAAAATTGGGCAGCCAAGTGGGCTTAGTGAACTGATCATTACCACCAAGTATCATCAAGATTTGGTGAAAAAATGTTTGCTGAGATTTCAGCAAACTAGTAGTTTTTTGGAAGCTTGGCAACCCCTTTCAAACGAAAGTGTTCTTCGCCAGTCTCTGCATGGGGTACTTCAAGAGGAAACAAACCATAGAGATAGAACTTAGAACTACTTCATTTTGTCAAGTTTCAAGGAGCTAGCACAAACCGTGTTTGATTTAGAGTTTCAAACACATCTATCTATATAGCAGAAAACAGAGTGAAACCTAAAATTTCAAAGTGTTACTGGAAACGAACGCTTGAACCTAGAAGAGTGAAAGTTGGGCAGCCAAGTGGGATTAGTGAACTGATCATTACCACCAAGTATCATCAAGATTTGGTGAAAAAATGTTTGCTGAGATTTCAGCAAACTAGTAGTTTTTTGGAAGCTTGGCAACCCCTTTAAAACGAAAGTGTTTTTCGCCAGTCTCTGCATGGGGTACTTCAAGAGGAAACAAACCATTGAGATAGAACTTAGAACTACTTCATTTGCTCAAGTTTCACGGAGCTAGCACAAACCGTGTTTGATTTAGAGTTTCAAACACATCTATCTATATAGCAGAAAACAGAGTGAAACCTAAAAATTCAAAGTGTTACTGGAAACGAACGCTTGAACTTAGAAGAGTGAAAATTGGGCAGCCAAGTGGGCTTAGTGAACTGATCATTACCACCAAGTATCATCAAGATTTGGTGAAAAAATGTTTGCTGAGATTTCAGCAAACTAGTAGTTTTTTGGAAGCTTGGCAACCCCTTTCAAACGAAAGTGTTCTTCGCCAGTCTCTGCATGGGGTACTTCAAGAGGAAACAAACAATAGAGATAGAACTTAGAACTACTTCATTTTGTCAAGTTTCAAGGAGCTAGCACAAACCGTGTTTGATTTAGAGTTTCAAACACATCTATCTATATAGCAGAAAACAGAGTGAAACCTAAAAATTCAAAGTGTTACTGGAAACGAACGCTTGAACCTAGAAGAGTGAAAATTGGGCAGCCAAGTGGGCTTAGTGAACTGATCATTACCACCAATTATCATCAAGATTTGGTGAAAAAATGTTTGCTGAGATTTCAGCAAACGAGAAGTTTTTTGGAAGCTTGGCAACCCCTTTAAAACGAAAGTGTTCTTCGCCAGTCTCTGCATGGGGTACTTCAAGAGGAAACAAACCATAGAGATAGAACTTAGAACTACTTCATTTTGTCAAGTTTCACGGAGCTAGCACAAACCGTGTTTGATTTAGAGTTTCAAACACATCTATCTATATAACAGAAAACAGAGTGAAACCTAAAAATTCAAACTGTCACTGGAAACGAACGCTTGAACCTAGAAGAGTGAAAGTTGGGCAGCCAAGTGGGATTAGTGAACTGATCATTACCACCAAGTATCATCAAGATTTGGTGAAAAAATGTTTGCTGAGATTTCAGCAAACTAGTAGTTTTTTGGAAGCTTGGCAACCCCTTTCAAACGAAAGTGTTTTTCGCCAGTCTCTGCATGGGGTACTTCAAGAGGAAACAAACCATAGAGATAGAACTTAGAACTACTTCATTTTGTCAAGTTTCAAGGAGCTAGCAGAAACCGTGTTTGATTTAGAGTTTCAAACACATCTATCTATATAACAGAAAACAGAGTGAAACCTAAAAATTCAAACTGTTACTGGAAACGAACGCTTGAACCTAGAAGACTGAAAATTGGGCAGCCAAGTGGGCTTAGTGAACTGATCATTACCACCAAGTATCATCAAGATTTGGTGAAAAAATGTTTGCTGAGATTTCAGCAAACGAGAAGTTTTTTGGAAGCTTGGCAACCCCATTCAAACGAAAGTGTTCTTCGCCAGTCTCTGCATGGGGTACTTCAAGAGGAAACAAACCATAGAGATAGAACTTAGAACTACTTCATTTTGTCAAGTGTCCGGAGCTAGCACTAACCGTGTTTGATTTAGAGTTTCAAAGACATCTATCTATATAGCAGAAAACAGAGTGAAACCTAAAATTTCAAAGTGTTCCTGGAAACGAACGCTTGAACCTAGAAGAGTGAAAGTTGGGCAGCCAAGTGGGATTAGTGAACTGATCATTACCACCAAGTATCATCAAGATTTGGTGAAAAAATGTTTGCTGAGATTTCAGCAAACTAGTAGTTTTTTGGAAGCTTGGCAACCCCTTTCAAACGAAAGTGTTTTTCGCCAGTCTCTGCATGGGGTACTTCAAGAGGAAACAAACCATAGAGATAGAACTTAGAACTACTTCATTTTGTCAAGTTTCAAGGAGCTAGCACAAACCGTGTTTGATTTAGAGTTTCAAACACATCTATCTATATAGCAGAAAACAGAGTGAAACCTAAAAATTCAAAGTGTTACTGGAAACGAACGCTTGAACCTAGAAGATTGAAAATTGGGCAGCCAAGTGGGCTTAGTGAACTGATCATTACCACCAAGTATCATCAAGATTTGGTGAAAAAATGTTTGCTGAGATTTCAGCAAACGAGAAGTTTTTTGGAAGCTTGGCAACCCCTTTCAAACGAAAGTGTTTTTCGCCAGTCTCTGCATGGGGTACTTCAAGAGGAAACAAACCATAGAGATAGAACTTAGAACTACTTCATTTTGTCAAGTTTCACGGAGCTAGCACAAATCGTGTTTGATTTAGAGTTTCAAACACATCTATCTATATAGCAGAAAACAGAGTGAAACCTAAAATTTCAATGTGTTACTGGAAACGAACGCTTGAACCTAGAAGAGTAAAAATTGGGCAGCCAAGTGGGCTTAGTGAACTGATCATTACCACCAAGTATCATCAAATTTTGGTGAAAAAATGTTTGCTGAGATTTCAGCAAACTAGTAGTTTTTTGGAAGCTTGGCAACCCCTTTAAAACGAAAGTGTTTTTCGCCAGTCTCTGCATGGGCTACTTCAAGAGGAAACAAACCATAGAGATAGAACTTAGAACTACTTCATTTGCTCAAGTTTCAAGGAGCTAGCACAAACCGTGTTTGATTTAGAGTTTCAAACACATCTATCTATATAGCAGAAAACAGAGTGAAACCTAAAAATTCAAAGTGTTACTGGAAACGAACGCTTGAATCTAGAAGAGTGAAAATTGGGCAGCCACGTTGGCTTAGTGAACTGATCATTACCACCAAGTATCATCAAATTTTGGTGAAAAAATGTTTGCTGAGATTTCAGCAAACTAGTAGTTTTTTGGAAGCTTGGCAACCCTTTTCAAACAAAAGTGTTCTTCGCCAGTCTCTGCATGGGGTACTTCAAGTGGAAACAAACCATAGAGATAGAACTTAGAACTACTTCATTTTGTCAAGTTTCACGGAGCTAGCACAAACCGTGTTTGATTTAGAGTTTCAAACACATCTATCTATATAACAGAAAACAGAGTGAAACCTAAAAATTCAAACTGTTACTGGAAACGAACGCTTGAACCTAGAAGAGTGAAAGTTGGGCAGCCAAGTGGGATTAGTGAACTGATCATTACCACCAAGTATCATCAAGATTTGATGAAAAAATGTTTGCTGAGATTTCAGCAAACTAGTAGTTTTTTGGAAGCTTGGCAACCCCTTTCAAACGAAAAGTGTTTTTCGCCAGTCTCTGCATGGGGTACTTCAAGAGGAAACAAACCATAGAGATAGAACTTAGAACTACTTCATTTTGTAAAGTTTCACGGAGCTAGCACAAACCGTGTTTGATTTAGAGTTTCGAGACATCTATCTATATAGCAGAAAACAGAGTGAAACCTAAAAATTCAAACTGTTACTGGAAACGAACGTTTGAACCTAGAAGAGTGAAAATTGGGCAGCCAAGTGGGCTTAGTGAACTGATCATTACCACCAAGTATCATCAAGATTTGGTGAAAAAATGTTTGCTGAGATTTCAGCAAACGAGAAGTTTTTTGGAAGCTTGGCAACCCCTTTCAATCGAAAGTGTTCTTCGCCAGTCTCTGCATGGGGTACTTCAAGAGGAAACAAACCATAGAGATAGAACTTAGAACTACTTCATTTTGTCAAGTTTCAAGGAGCTAGCACAAACCGTGTTTGATTTAGAGTTTCAAACACATCTATCTATATAGCAGAAAACAGAGTGAAACCTAAAATTTCAAAGTGTTACTGGAAACGAACGCTTGAACCTAGAAGAGTGAAAGTTGGGCAGCCAAGTGGGATTAGTGAACTGATCATTACCACCAAGTATCATCAAGATTTGGTGAAAAAATGTTTGCTGAGATTTCAGCAAACTAGTAGTTTTTTGGAAGCTTGGCAACCCCTTTAAAACGAAAGTGTTTTTCGCCAGTCTCGGCATAGGGTACTTCAAGAGGAAACAAACCATAGAGATAGAACTTAGAACTACTTCATTTGCTCAAGTTTCACGGAGCTAGCACAAACCGTGTTTGATTTAGAGTTTCAAACACATCTATCTATATAGCAGAAAACAGAGTGAAACCTAAAAATTCAAAGTGTTACTGGAAACGAACGCTTGAACCTAGAAGAGTGAAAATTGGGCAGCCAAGTGGGCTTAGTGAACTGATCATTACCACCAAGTATCATCAAGATTTGGTGAAAAAATGTTTGCTGAGATTTCAGCAAACTAGTAGTTTTTTGGAAGCTTGGCAACCCCTTTCAAACGAAAGTGTTCTTCGCCAGTTTCTGCATGGGGTACTTCAAGAGGAAACAAACCATAGAGATAGAACTTAGAACTACTTCATTTTGTCAAGTTTCACGGAGCTAGCACAAACCGTGTTTGATTTAGAGTTTCAAACACATCTATCTATATAACAGAAAACAGAGTGAAACCTAAAAATTCAAACTGTTACTGGAAACGAACGCTTGAACCTAGAAGAGTGAAAGTTGGGCAGCCAAGTGGGCTTAGTGAACTGATCATTACCACCAAGTATCATCAAGATTTGGTGAAAAAATGTTTGCTGAGATTTCAGCAAACGAGAAGTTTTTTGGAAGCTTGGCAACCCCTTTAAAACGAAAGTGTTTTTCGCCAGTCTCTGCATGGGGTACTTCAAGAGGAAACAAACCATAGAGATGAAACTTAGAACTACTTCATTTTGTAAAGTTTCACGGAGCTAGCACAAACCGTGTTTGATTTAGAGTTTCGAGACATCTATCTATATAGCAGAAAACAGAGTGAAACCTAAAAATTCAAACTGTTACTGGAAACGAACCTTTGAACCTAGAAGAGTGAAAGTTGGGCAGCCAAGTGGGCTTAGTGAACTGATCATTACCACCAAGTATCATCAAGATTTGGTGAAAAAATGTTTGCTGAGATTTCAGCAAACTAGTAGTTTTTTGGAAGCTTGGCAACCCCTTTCAAATGAAAGTGTTTTTCGCCAGTCTCTGCATGGGGTACTTCAAGAGGAAACAAACCATAGAGATAGAACTTAGAACTACTTCATTTGGTCAAGTTTCAAGGAGCTAGCACAAACCCTGATTGATTTAGAATTCCAAACACAGCTATCTATGTAGGAGAAAACAGAGTGAAACCTAAAAATTCAAACTGTTACTGGAAACGAGTGCTTCAACCTAGAAGAATAAAAATTGGGCAGCCAAGTGGGATTAGTGAACTGATCATTACCACCAAGTATCATCAAGATTTGGTGAAAAAATGTTTGCTGAGATTTCAGCAAACTAGTAGTTTTTTGGAAGCTTGGCAACCCCTTTCAAACGAAAGTGTTTTTCGCCAGTCTCTGCATGGGGTACTTCAAGAGGAAACAAACCATAGAGATAGAACTTACAACTACTTCCTTTTGTCAAGTTTCAAGGAGCTAGCACTAACCGTGTTTGATTTAGAGTTTCAAAGACATCTATCTATATAGCAGAAAACAGAGTGAAACCTAACATTTCAAAGTGTTCCTGGAAACGAACGCTTGAACCTAGAAGAGTAAAAATTGGGCAGCCAAGTGGGCTTAGTGAACTGATCATTACCACCAAGTATCTTCAAGTTTTGGTGAAAAAATGTTTGCTGAGATTTCAGCAAACTAGTAGTTTTTTGGAAGCTTGCAACCCCTTTAAAACGAAAGTGTTTTTCGCCAGTCTCTGCATGGGGTACTTCAAGAGGAAACAAACCATAGAGATAGAACTTAGAACTACTTCATTTGCTAAAGTTTCAAGGAGCTAGCACAAACCGTGTTTGATTTAGAGTTTCAAACACATCTATGTATATAACAGAAAACAGAGTGAAACCTAAAAATTCAAACTGTTAGTGGAAACGAACGCTTGAACCTAGAAGAGTGAAAATTGGGCAGCCAAGTGGGCTTAGTGAACTGATCATTACCACCAAGTATCATCAAGATTTGGTGAAAAAATGTTTGCTGAGATTTCAGCAAACTAGTAGTTTTTTGGAAGCTTGGCAACCCCTTTCAAACGAAAGTGTTTTTCGCCAGTCTCTGCATGGGGTACTTCAAGAGGAAACAAAACATAGAGATAGAACTTAGAACTACTTCATTTTGTCAAGTTTCAAGGAGCTAGCACAAACCGTGTTTGATTTAGAGTTTCAAACACATCTATCTATATAGCAGAAAACAGAGAGAAACCTAAAAATTCAAAGTGTTACTGGAAACGAACGCTTGAACCTAGAAGAGTGAAAATTCGGCAGCCACGTGGGCTTAGTGAACTGATCATTACCACCAAGTATCATCAAGATTTGGTGAAAAAATGTTTGCTGAGATTTCAGCAAACGAGAAGTTTTTTGGAAGCTTGGCAACCCCTTTCAAACGAAAGTGTTCTTCGCCAGTCTCTGCATTGGGTACTTCAAGAGGAAACAAACCATAGAGATAGAACTTAGAACTACTTCATTTTGTCAAGTTTCAAGGAGCTAGCACAAACCGTGTTTGATTTAGAGTTTCCAACACATCTATCTATATAGCAGAAAACAGAGTGAAACCTAAAATTTCAAACTGTTACTGGAAACGAACGCTTGAACCTAGAAGAGTAAAAATTGGGCAGCCAAGTGGGCTTAGTGAACTGATCATTACCACCAAGTATCATCAAATTTTGGTGAAAAAATGTTTGCTGAGATTTCAGCAAACTAGTAGTTTTTTGGAAGCTTGGCAACCCCTTTCAAACGAAAGTGTTTTTCGCCAGTCTCTGCATGGGGTACTTCAAGAGGAAACAAACCATAGAGATAGAACTTAGAACTACTTCATTTTGTCAAGTTTCACGGAGCTAGCACAAACCGTGTTTGATTTAGAGTTTCAAACACATCTATCTATATAGCAGAAAACAGAGTGAAACCTAAAATTTCAAACTGTTACTGGAAACGAACGCTTGAACCTAGAAGAGTGAAAGTTGGGCAGCCAAGTGGGATTAGTGAACTGATCATTACCACCAAGTATCATCAAGATTTGGTGAAAAAATGTTTGCTGAGATTTCAGCAAACTAGTAGTTTTTTGGAAGCTTGGCAACCCCTTTCAAACGAAAGTGTTCTTCGCCAGTCTCTGCATGGGGTACTTCAAGAGGAAACAAAACATAGAGATAGAACTTAGAACTACTTCATTTTGTCAAGTTTCAAGGAGCTAGCACAAACCGTGTTTGATTTAGAGTTTCAAACACATCTATCTATATAGCAGAAAACAGAGTGAAACCTAAAAATTCAAAGTGTTACTGGAAACGAACGCTTGAACCTAGAAGAGTGAAAATTCGGCAGCCACGTGGGCTTAGTGAACTGATCATTACCACCAAGTATCATCAAGATTTGGTGAAAAAATGTTTGCTGAGATTTCAGCAAACTAGTAGTTTTTTGGAAGCTTGGCAACCCCTTTCAAACGAAAGTGTTTTTCGCCAGTCTCTGCATGGGGTACTTCAAGAGGAAACAAACCATAGAGATAGAACTTAGAACTACTTCATTTGCTCAAGTTTCAAGGAGCTAGCACAAACCGTGTTTGATTTAGAGTTTCAAACACATCTATCTATATAGCAGAAAACAGAGTGAAACCTAAAAATTCAAAGTGTTACTGGAAACGAACGCTTGAACCTAGAAGAGTGAAAATTGGGCAGCCAAGTGGGCTTAGTGAACTGATCATTACCACCAAGTATCATCAAGATTTGGTGAAAAAATGTTTGCTGAGATTTCAGCAAACTAGTAGTTTTTTGGAAGCTTGGCAACCCCCTTTCAAACGAAAGTGTTCTTCGCCAGTTTCTGCATGGGGTACTTCAAGAGGAAACAAACCATAGAGATAGAACTTAGAACTACTTCATTTTGTCAAGTTTCACGGAGCTAGCACAAACCGTGTTTGATTTAGAGTTTCAAACACATCTATCTATATAACAGAAAACAGAGTGAACCTAAAAATTCAAACTGTTACTGGAAACGAACGCTTGTATCTAGAAGAGTGAAAGTTGGGCAGCCAAGTGGGCTTAGTGAACTGATCATTACCACCAAGTATCATCAAGTTTTGGTGAAAAAATGTTTGCTGAGATTTCAGCAAACGAGAAGTTTTTTGGAAGCTTGGCAACCCCTTTAAAACGAAAGTGTTTTTCGCCAGTCTCTGCATGGGGTACTTCAAGAGGAAACAAACCATAGAGATAGAACTTAGAACTACTTCATTTTGTAAAGTTTCACGGAGCTAGCACAAACCGTGTTTGATTTAGTGTTTCGAGACATCTATCTATATAGTAGAAAACAGAGTGAAACCTAAAAATTCAAACTGTTACTGGAAACGAACATTTGAACCTAGAAGAGTGAAGTTGGGCAGCCAAGTGGGCTTAGTGAACTGATCATTACCACCAAGTATCATCAAGTTTTGGTGAAAAAATGTTTGCTGAGATTTCAGCAAACTAGTAGTTTTTGGAAGCTTGGCAACCCCTTTCAAATGAAAGTGTTTTTCGCCAGTCTCTGCATGGGGTACTTCAAGAGGAAACAAACCATAGAGATAGAACTTAGAACTACTTCATTTGGTCAAGTTTCAAGGAGCTAGCACAAACCGTGATTGATTTAGAATTCCAAACACAGCTATCTATGTAGGAGAAAACAGAGTGAAACCTAAAAATTCAAACTGTTACAGGAAACGAGTGCTTCAACCTAGAAGAATAAAAATTGGGCAGCCAAGTGGGATTAGTGAACTGATCATTACCACCAAGTATCATCAAGATTTGGTGAAAAAATGTTTGCTGAGATTTCAGCAAACTAGTAGTTTTTTGGAAGCTTGGCAACCCCTTTCAAACAAAATGTTTTTCGCCAGTCTCTGCATGATGTACTTCAAGAGGAAACAAACCATAGAGTTCGAATTTAGAACTACTTCATTTGGTCAAGTTTCAAGGACCTAGCACAAACCGTGTTTGATTTAGAATTCCAAACACAGCTATCTATGTAGGAGAAAACAGAGTGAAACCTAAAAATTCAAACTGGTACAGGAAACGAATGCTTCAACCTAGAAGAATAAAAATTGAGCAGCCAAGTGGGATTAGTGAACTGATCATTACCACCAAGTATCATCAAGATTTGGTGAAAAAACGGTTGCTGATATTTCAGCAAACTATTAGTTTTTTGGAAGCTTGGCAACCCCTTTCAAACGAAAGTGTTTTTCGCCAGTCTCTGCATGGGGTACTTCAAGAGGAAAGAAACCATAGAGATAGAACGTAGAACTACTTCATTTGATCAAGTTTCAAGGAGCTAGCACAAACCGTGCTTGATTTAGAATTTCAAACACAGCTATCTATGTAGGAGAGAACTGAGTGAAACCTAAAAATTCAAAGTGTTACTGGAAACGAACGCTTGAACCTAGAATAATAAAAATTGGGCAGCCAAGTGGGTTTAGTGAACTGATCATTACCACCAAGTATCATCAAGATTTGGTGAAAAAATGTTTGCTGAGATTTCAGCAAACTAGTAGATTTTTGGAAGCTTGGCAACCCCTTTCAAACGAAAGTGTTTTTCGCCAGTCTCTGCATGGGCTACTTCAAGAGGAAACAAACCATAGAGATAGAACTTAGAACTATTTCATTTCGTCAAGTTTCAAGGAGCTAGCACAAACCCTGTTTGATTTAGACTTCCAACCACATGTATGTATATAGGACGAAATAGAGTGAAACCTAAAAATTCGAAGTGTTACTGGAAACAAAGGCTTCAAGCAAGAAGAGTGAATATTGGGCAGCTAAGTGGACTTAGTGAACTGATCATTACCACAGTGAATCATCTAGGTTGGGTGAAAAAATATTTGCATAGATTTCAGAAATCCAGCAGTTTTTGGAAGCTTGGCACACCTTTGAAATGAAATGTCTTTCGGCAGTCTCTGTTGGGGTATTTCAAGACGAAACAAACCATAGAGATAGAACTTAGAAATACTTTATTTTGTCAAGTTTCAGGGACCTAGCACAAACCGTGTTTGATTCAGAGTTCCAAACACATCCATCTATATGGGAGAAAACAGAGTGAAACGTAAAAACTCAAACTGTTACTGGTAACGAACGCTTCATCCTAGAAGAGTGAATATTTTGCAGCTAAGTGCACTTAGTGAACTGATCTTTACCAAAAGAATCATCAGGATTGGATGAAAAAATATTTGCTGACTATTCAGAAAACCAGAAGGTTTTTGGAAGCTTGGCACACCTTTCCAATGAAAGTGTCTTACGCAGTCTGTGCTTGTGGCTACTTCAAGACGAAACAAACCATAGAGTCAGAACTTAGAACTACTTTATTTTGTGAAGTTTCAAAAAGCTAGCACAAACCGTGTTTGATTTAGAGTTCCAAACACATCTATCTATATAGGAGAAAACAGAGTGAAACCTAAAATTTCAAAGTGTCACTGGAAACGAACGCTTCAAGCAAGAAGAATGAAAATTGGACAGCTAAGTGGACTTATTGAATTGATCATTACCACAGAGAATCATGAAGATTGGGTGAAAAAAATTTGCCGAGATTTCAGAAAACTAGTACTTTCTTGGTAGCTTGGCACACCTTTGAAATGAAAGTGTCTTTCGGCAGTCTCTGCTTGGGGTAATTCAAGAGGAAACAAACCACAAGGAGAGAACTTAGAACTACTTTATTTTGTCAAGTTTCAAGGAGCTAGCACAAACCGTGTTTGATTTAGACTTCCAACCACATCTATCTATATAGGAGGAAACAGAGTGAAACCTAAAAATTCGAAGTGTTACTGGAAACGAACGCTTCAAGCAAGAAGAGTGAAAATTGGGCAGCTAAGTGGACTTAGTGAAGTGAACATTACCACAGAGAATCATCTAGATTGGGTGAAAAAATATTTGCCAAGATTTCAGAAATCCAGGAGTTTTTTTTAAGCCTGCACACCTTTGAAGTGACAGTGTCTGTCTGCAGTCTCTTTTGGGGTACTTCAAGAGGAAACAAACCATAGAGGTATAACTTAGAACTACTTTATTTTGTCAAGTTTCAAGGATCTAGCACAAACCGTGTTTGATTCAGAGTTCCAAACACATCTATCTATATGGGAGAAAACAGAGTGAAACCTAAAATCTGAAACTTTTACTGGTAACGAACACTTCATCCTAGAAGAGTGAATATTGGGCAGCTAAGTGGACTTAGTGAACTGATCATTACCACAAGAATCATCAGGATCGGATGAAAAAAATATTTGCCGATTATTCAGAAAACCAGTAGTTTTTTGGAAGCTTGGCACACCTTACCAATGAAAGTGTCTTACGCAGTCTCTGCTTGGGGCTCCTTCAAGAGGAAACAAACCATAGAGTCAGAACTTAGAACTACTTTATTTTGTGAAGTTTCAAAAGCTAGCACAAAACCGTGTTTGATTTAGACTTCCAAACACATCTATCTATGTAGGAGAAAACAGAGTGAAACCTAAAAATTCAAATTGTCACCTGAAACGAACGCTTCAAGCAAGAAGAATGAAAATTGGGCAGCTAAGTGGACTTATTGAATTGATCATTACCACAGAGAATCATCTAGATTGGGTGAAAAAATATTTGCCGAGATTTCAGAAATCCAGCAGTTTTTTGCAAGCTTGGCACACCTTTGAAATGAAAGTGTCTTTCGGCAGTCTCTGTTGGGGTATTTCAAGAGGAAACAAACCATAGAGATAGAGCTTAGAACTACTTTATTTTGTCAAGTTTCAAGGAGCTAGCACAAACCATGTTTGATTCAGAGTTCCAAACACATCTATCTATATGGGAGCAAACAGAGTGAAACGTAAAAACTCAAACTGTTACTGGTAACGAACGCTTCATCCTAGAAGAGTGAATATTGGGCAGCTAAGTGGACTTAGTGAACTGATCATTACCACAAGAATCATCAGGATCGAATGAAAAAATATTTGCCGACTATTCAGAAAACCAGTAGTTTTTTGGAAGCTTGGCACACCTTTCCAATGAAAGTGTCTTACGCAGTCTCTGCTTGTGGCTACTTCAAGAGGAAACAAACCATAGAGTCAGAACTTAGAACTACTTTATTTTGTGAAGTTTCAAAAAGGTAGCACAAACCGAGTTTGATTTAGAGTTCCAAACACATGAATCTATATAGGAGAAAACAGAATGAAACCTAAAAATTCAAAGTGTCACTGGAAAAGAACGCTTCAAGCAAAAAGAATGAAAATTGGGCAGCTAAGTGGACTTATTGAATTGATCATTACCACAGAGAATCATGAAGACTGGGTGAAAAAAAATTTGCCGAGATTTCAGAAAACCAGTACTTTTTTGGAAGCTTGGCACACCTTTGAAATGAAAGTGTCTTTCGGCAGTCTCTGTTTGGGGTAATTCAAGAGGAAACAAACCACAAAGACAGACCTTAGAACACCTTTATTTTGTCAAGTTTCAAGGAGCTAGCACAAACCGTGTTTGACTTAGACTTCCAACCACATGAATCTATATAGGAGGAAATAGAGTGAAACCTAAAAATTCGAAGTGTTACTTGAAACGAACGCTTCAAACAAAAAGACTGAAAATTGGGCAGCTAAGTGGACGTAGTGAAGTGATCATTACCACAGAGAATCATCTAGATTGGGTGAAAAAATATTTGCCCAGATTTCAGAAATCCAGCAGTTTTTTGGAAGCTTGGCACACCTTTGAAATGAATGTGTCTTTCGGCAGTCTCTGTTGGGGTACTTCAAGAGGAAACAAACCATAGAGATAGAACTTAGAACTACTTTATTATGTCAAGTTTCAAGGAGCTAGCACAAACAGTGTTTGATCCAGAGTTCCAAACACATCTATCTATATGTGAGAAAACAGAATGAAATGTAAAAACTCAAACTGTTACTGGTAAAGAAAGCTTAAAGTAAGAAGAGTGAAAATTGGGCAGCTAAGTGGATTAGTGAACTCATCATTACCACAAGAATCATCAGGATCGGATGAAAAAATATTTGCCGACTATTCAGAAAACCAGTAGTTTTTTGGAAGCTTGGCACACCTTTCCAATGAAAGTGTCTTACGCAGTCTCTGCTTGTGGCTACATCAAGAGGAAACAATCCATAGAGACAGAACGTAGAACTACTTTATTTTGTGAAGTTTCAAAAAGCTAGCACAAACCGTGTTTGATTTAGAGTTCCAAACACATCTATCTATATAGGACAAAACAGAGTGAAACCTAAAAATTCAAAGTGTCACTGGAAATGAACGCTTCAAGCAAGAAGAATGAAAATTGGGCAGCTAAGTGGACTTATTGAATTGATCATTACCACAGAGAATCATGAAGACTGGGTGAAAAAATTTGCCGAGATTTCAGAAAACCAGTACTTTTTTGGAAGCTTGGAACACCGTTGAAATGAAAGTGTCTTTCGGAAATCTCTGCTTGGGGTAATTCAAGAGGAAACAAACCACAAAGACAGAACTTAGAACTACTTTATTTTGTCAAGTTTCAAGGAGCTAGCACAAACCGTGTTTGATTTAGACTTCCAACCACATCTATCTATATAGGAGGAAATAGAGTGAAACCTAAAAATTCGAAGTGTTACTGGAAACGAACGCTTCAAGCAAGAAGAGTGAAAATTGGGCAGCTAAGTGGACTTAGTGAAGTGATCGTTAACACAGAGAATCATGAAGATTGGGTGAAAAAAAATTTGCTGAGATTTCGGAAAACCAGTACTTTTTTGGAGGCTTGGCACACCATTGAAATAAAAGTGTCTTTCGGCAGTCTCTGCTTGGGGTACTTCAAGAGGAAACAAACCATAGAGATAGAACTTAGAACTACTTTATTTTGTCAAGTTTCAAGGAGCTAGCACAAACCATGTTTGATTCAGAGTTCCAAACACATCTATCCATATGGGAGAAAACAGAATGAAACGTCAAAACTGAAACTGTTACTGTTAACGAACGCTTTATCCTAGAAGAGTGAATATTGGGCAGCTAAGTGGACTTAGTGAACTGATCATTACCACAAGAATTATTAGGATCGGATGAAAATATATTTGCCGACTACTCAGAAAACCAGTAGTTTTTTGGAAGCCTAGCACACCTCTCCAATGAAAGTGTCTTACGCAGTCTCTGCTTGTGGCTACTTCAAGAGGAAACAAACCATAGAGACAGAACTTAGGACTACTTTATTTTGTGAAGTTTCAAAAAGCTAGCACAAACCGTGTTTGATTTAGAGTTCCAAACACATCTATCTATATAGGAGAAAACAGAGTGAAACCTGAAAATTCAAAGTGTCACTGGAAACGAACGCTTCAAGCAAGAAGAATGAAAATTGGGCAGCTAAGTGGACTTATTGAATTGATCATTACCACAGAGAATCATGAAGACTGGGTGAAAAAAAATTTGCCGAGATTTCAGAAAACCAGTACTTTTTAGGAAGCTTGGCACATCTTTGAAATGAAAGTGTCTTTCGGCAGTCTCTGCTTGGGTAATTCAAGAGGAAACAAACCACAAAGACAGAACTTAGAACTACTTTATTTTGTCAAGTTTCAAGGAGCTACCACAAACCGTGTTTGATTTAGACTTCCAACCACATCTATCTATATAGGAGGAAATAGAGTGAAACCTAAAAATTTGAAGTGTTACTGGAAACGAACTCTTCAAGCAAGAAGAGTGAAAATTGGGCAGCTAAGTGGACTTAGTGAACTGATCATTACCACAGAGATTCATCTAGATTGGGTGAAAAAATATTTGCAGAGATTTCAGAAATCCAGCAGTTTTTTGTTACTTGGCACACCTTTGAAATGAAAGTGTCTTCGGCAGTCTGTATTGGGCTACTTCAAGAGGAAACAAACCATAGAGATAGAACTTAGAACGACTTTATTTTGTCAAGTTTCAAGGAGCTAGCACAAACGGTGTTTGATCCAGAGTTCCAAACACATCTATCTTTATGGGAGAAAACAGAGTGAAACATAAAAACTCAAACTGTTACTGGTAAAGAAAGCTTCAAGCAAGAAGAGTGAAAATTGGGCAGCCAAGTGGACTTAGTGAACTGATCATTACCACAAGAATCATCAGGATCGGATGAAAAAATATTTGCCGACTATTCAGAAAACCAGTAGTTTTTTGGAAGCTTGGCACACCTTTCCAATGAAAGTGTCTTACGCAGTCTCTGCTTGTGGCTACATCAAGAGGAAACAAACCATAGAGACAGAACGTAGAACTACTTTATTTTGTGAAGTTTCAAAAAGCTAGCACAAACCGTGTTTGATTTAGAGTTCCAAACACATCTATCTATATAGGACAAAACAGAGTGAAACCTAAAAATTCAAAGTGTCACCGGAAATGAACGCTTCAAGCAAGAAGAATGAAAATTGGGCAGCTAAGTGGACTTATTGAATTGATCATTACCACAGAGAATCATGAAGACTGGGTGAAAAAAATTTGCCGAGATTTCAGAAAAGCAGTACTTTTTTGGAAGCTTGGAACACTGTTGAAATGAAAGTGTCTTTCGGCAGTCTCTGCTTGCGGTAATTCAAGAGGAAACAAACCACAAAGACAGAACTTAGAACTACTTTATTTTGTCAAGTTTCAAGGAGCTAGCACAAACCGTGTTTGATTTAGACTTCCAACCACATCTATCGATATAGGAGGAAATAGACTGAAACCTAAAAATTCGAAGTGTTACTGGAAACGCACGCTTCAAGCAAGAAGAGTGAAAATTGGGCAGCTAAGTGGACTTAGTGAACTGATCATTACCACAGAGAATGATCTAGATTGGGAGAAAAAATATTTGCTGAGATTTCAGAAATCCAGCAGTTTTTTGGAAGCTTGGCACACCTTTGAAATGAAAGTGTCTTTCGGGAGTCTCTGTTGGGGTACTTCAAGAGGAAACAAACCATAGAGATAGAACTTAGAACTACTTTATTTTGTCAAGTTTCAAGGTTCTAGCACAAAACGTGTTTGATTCAGAGTTCCAAACACATCTATCTATTTTCGAGAAAACAGAGTGAAACGTAAAAACTCAAACTGTTACTGGTAACGAACGTTTCATCCTAGAAGAGTTAATATTGGGCAGCTAAGTGAACTTAGTGAACTGATCATTACCACAAGAATCATCAGGATCGGATGGAAAAATATTTGCCGACTACTCAGAAAACCAGTAGTTTTTTGGAAGCTTGGCACACCTTTCCAATGAAAGTGTCTTATGCAGTCTCTGCTTGTGGCTACTTCCAGAGGAAACAAACCATAGAGACAGAACTTAGAACTACTTTATCTTGTGAAGTTTCAAAAAGCTAGCACAAACAGTGTTTGATTTAGAGCTCCAAACACATCTATCTATATAGGAGAAAACAGAGTGAAACCAAAAAATTCAAAGTGTCACTGGAAACGAACGCTTCAATCAAGAAGAATGAAAATTGGGCATCTAAGTGGACTTATTGAATTGATCATTACCACAGGGAATCATGAAGATTGGGTGAAAAAAATTCGCCGAGATTTCAGAAAACCAGTACTTTTTTGGAAGCTTGGCACACCTTTGAAATGAAAGTTTCTTTCGGCAGTCTCTGCTTGGGGTAATTCAAGAGGAAACAAACCACAAAGACAGAACTTAGAACTACTTTATTTTGTCAAGTTTCAAGGAGCTACCACAAACCGTGTTTGATTTAGACTTAGAACAACATCTATCTATATAGGAGGAAATAGAGTGAAACCTAAAAATTCGAAGTGTGACTGGAAACGAACGCTTCAAGCAAGAAGATTGAAAATTGGCAGCTAAGTGGACTTAGTGAAGTGATCATTACCACAGAGAATCATCTAGATTGGGTGAAAAAATATTTGCCGAGATTTCAGAAATCCAGCAGTTTTTTGGAAGCTTGGCACACCTTTGAAATGAAAGTGTCTTTCGGCAGTCTCTGTTGGGGTACTTCAGGAGGAAACAAACCATAGAAATAGAACTTAGAACTACTTTATTTTGTCAAGTTTCAAGGAGCTAGCACAAACCGTGTTTGATTCAGAGTTCCAAACACATGTATCTATATTCGAGAAAACAGAGTGAAACGTAAAAACTCAAACTGTTACTGGTAACGAACGTTTCATCCTAGAAGAGTTAATATTGGGCAGCTAAGTGAACTTAGTGAACTGATCATTACCACAAGAATCATCAGGATCGGATGGAAAAATATTTGCCGACTATTCAGTAAACCAGTAGTTTTTTGAAAGCTTGGCACACCTTTCCAATGAAAGTGTCTTACGCAGTCTCTGCTTGTGGCTACTTCAAGAGGAAACAAACCATAGAGACGGAACTTAGAACTACTTTATTTTGTGAAGTTTCAAAAAGCTAGCACAAACAGTGTTTGATTTAGAGCTCCAAACACATCTATCTATATAGGAGAAAACAGAGTGAAACCAAAAAATTCAAAGTGTCACTGGAAACGAACGCTTCAATCAAGAAGAATGAAAATTGGGCATCTAAGTGGACTTATTGAATTGATCATTACCACAGGGAATCATGAAGATTGGGTGAAAAAAATTCGCCGAGATTTCAGAAAACCAGTACTTTTTTGGAAGCTTGGCACACCTTTGAAATGAAAGTTTCTTTCGGCAGTCTCTGCTTGGGGTAATTCAAGAGGAAACAAACCACAAAGACAGAACTTAGAACTACTTTATTTTGTCAAGTTTCAAGGAGCTACCACAAACCGTGTTTGATTTAGACTTAGAACAACATCTATCTATATAGGAGGAAATAGAGTGAAACCTAAAAATTCGAAGTGTTACTGGAAACGAACGCTTCAAGCAAGAAGATTGAAAATTGGCAGCTAAGTGGACTTAGTGAAGTGATCATTACCACAGAGAATCATCTAGATTGGGTGAAAAAATATTTGCCGAGATTTCAGAAATCCAGCAGTTTTTTGGAAGCTTGGCACACCTTTGAAATGAAAGTGTCTTTCGGCAGTCTCTGTTGGGGTACTTCAGGAGGAAACAAACCATAGAAATAGAACTTAGAACTACTTTATTTTGTCAAGTTTCAAGGAGCTAGCACAAACCGTGTTTGATTCAGAGTTCCAAACACATGTATCTATATTCGAGAAAACAGAGTGAAACGTAAAAACTCAAACTGTTACTGGTAACGAACGCTTCATCCTAGAAGAGTGAATATTGGGCAGCTAAGTGGACTAGTGAACTGATCATTACCACAAGAATCATCAGGATCGGATGAAAAAATATTTGCCGACTACTGAGAAAACCAGTAGTTTTTTGGAAGCTTGGCACACCTTTTCAATGAAAGTGTCTTACGCAGTCTCTGCTTGTGGCTACTTCCAGAGGAAACAAACCATAGAGACAGAACTTAGAACTACTTTATCTTGTGAAGTTTCAAAAAGCTAGCACAAACCGTGTTTGATTTAGAGTTCCAAACACATCTATCTATATGGGAGAAAACAGAGTGAAACCTAAAAATTCAAAGTGTCACTGGAAACGAATGCTTCAAGCAAGAAGAATGAAAATTGGGCAGCTAAGTGGACTTATTGAATTGATCATTACCACAGAGAATCATGAAGATTGGGTGAGAAAAAATTTGCCAAGATTTCAGAAAAGCAGTACTTTTTTGGAAGCTTGGCACACCTTTGACATGAAAGTGTTTTTTGGCAGTCTCTGCTTGGGGTAATTCAAGAGGAAACAAACCACAAAGACAGAACTCAGAACTACTTTATTTTGTAAAGTTTCAAGGAGCTAGCAAAAACCGTGTTTGATTTAGACTTCCAAACACATCTATCTATATAGGAGGAAATAGAGTGAAACCTAAAAATTCGAAGTGTTACTGGAAACGAACGCTTCAAGCAAGAAGAGTGAAAATTTTGCAGCTAAGTGGACTTAGTGAACTGATCATTACCACAGAGAATCATGAAGATGGTGTGAAAAAATATTTGCCGAGATTTCAGAAATCCAGCAGTATTTTGGAAGCTTGGCACACATTTGAAATGAAAGTGTCTTTCGGCAGTCTCTGATGGGGTACTTCAAGAGGAAACAAACCATAGACATAGAACTTAGAACTACTTTATTTTGTCAAGTTTCAACAGCTAGCACAAACCGTCCTTGATTCAGAGTTCCAAACACATCTATCTATATGGGAGAAAACAGAGTGAAACGTAAAAACTCAAACTGTTACTGGTAACGAACGCTTCATCTTAGAAGAGTGAATATTGGGCAGCTAAGTGGACTTAGTGAACTAATCATTAGCACAAGAATCATCAGATTCGGATGAAAAAATATTTGCCGACTACTCAGAAAACCACTAGTTTTTTGGAAGCTTGGCACACCTTTCCAATGAAAGTGTCTTACGCAGTCTCTGCTTGTGGATACTTCAAGAGGAAACAAACCATAGCGACAGAACTTAGAACTACTTTATCTTGTGAAGTTTCAAAATCTAGCACACACCGTGTTTGATTTAGAGTTCCAAACACATCTATCTATATAGGAGGAAATAGAGTGAATCCTAATAATTCGAAGTGTTACTGGAAACGAACGCTTCACGCAAGAAGAGTGAAAATTGGGCAGCTAAGTGGACTTAGTGAACTGATCATTACCACAGAGAATCATCTAGATTGGGTGAAAAAATATTTGCCGAGATTTCAGAAATCCAGTAGTTTTTTGGAAGCTTGGCACACCTTTGAAATGAAAGTGTCTTTCGGCAGTCTCTGTTGGGGTACTACAAGAGGAAACAAACCATAGACATAGAACCTAGAACTACTTTATTTGGTCAAGTTTCAAGGAGCTAGCACAAATCGTGTTTGATTCAGAGTTCCAAACACATCTATCTATATGGGAGAAAACAGAGTGAAACGTAAAACTCAAACTGTTACTGGTAACGAACGCTTCATCCTAGAAGAGTGAATATTGGGCAGCTAAGTGGACTTAGTGAACTGATCATTACCACAAGAATCATCAGGATCGGATGAAAAAATATTTGCCGACTATTCAGAAAACCAGTATTTTTTTGGAAGCTTGGCACACCTTTACAATGAAAGTGTCTTACGCAGTCTCTGCTTGTGGCTACTTCAAGAGGAAACAAACCATAGCGACAGAACTTAGAACTACTTTATCTTGTGAAGTTTCAAAATCTAGCACACACCGTGTTTGATTTAGAGTTCCAAACACATCTATCTATATAGGAGGAAATAGAGTGAATCCTAATAATTCGAAGTGTTACTGGAAACGAACGCTTCACGCAAGAAGAGTGAAAATTGGGCAGCTAAGTGGACTTAGTGAACTGATCATTACCACAGAGAATCATCTAGATTGGGTGAAAAAATATTTGCCGAGATTTCAGAAATCCAGTAGTTTTTTGGAAGCTTGGCACACCTTTGAAATGAAAGTGTCTTTCGGCAGTCTCAGTTGGGGTACTACAAGAGGAAACAAACCATAGACATAGAACCTAGAACTCCTTTATTTGGTCAAGTTTCAAGGTTCTAGCACAAATCGTGTTTGATTCAGAGTTCCAAACACATCTATCTATATGGGAGAAAACAGAGTGAAACGTAAAATCTCAAACTGTTACTGGTAACGAACGCTTCATCCTAGAAGAGTGAATATTGGGCAGCTACGTGAACTTAGTGAACTGATCATTACCACAAGAATCATCAGGATCGGATGAAAAAATATTTGCCGACTATTCAGAAAACCAGTAGATTTTGGAAGCTTGGCACACCTTTCCAATGAAAGTGTCTTACGCAATCTCTGCTTTTGCCTACTTCAAGAGGAAACAAACCATAGAGACAGAACTTAGAACTACTTTATTTTGTAAAGTTTCAAAAAGCTAGCACAAACCGTGTTTGATTTAGAGTTCCAAACACATCTATCTATATAGGAGAAAACAGAGTGAAACCTAAAAATTCAAAGTGTCACTGGAAACGAACGCTTCAAGCAAGAAGAATGAAAATTGGGCAGCTAAGTGGACTTAGTGAACTGATCATTACCACAGAGATTCATCTAGATTGGGTGAAAAAATATTTGCAGAGATTTCAGAAATCCAGCAGTTTTTTGTTACTTGGCACACCTTTGAAATGAAAGTGTCTTCGGCAGTCTGTATTGGGCTACTTCAAGAGGAAACAAACCATAGAGATAGAACTTAGAACGACTTTATTTTGTCAAGTTTCAAGGAGCTAGCACAAACCGTGTTTGATTCAGAGTTCCAAACACATGTATCTATATTCGAGAAAACAGAGTGAAACGTAAAAACTCAAACTGTTACTGGTAACGAACGCTTCATCCTAGAAGAGTGAATATTGGGCAGCTAAGTGGACTAGTGAACTGATCATTACCACAAGAATCATCAGGATCGGATGAAAAAATATTTGCCGACTACTGAGAAAACCAGTAGTTTTTTGGAAGCTTGGCACACCTTTTCAATGAAAGTGTCTTACGCAGTCTCTGCTTGTGGCTACTTCCAGAGGAAACAAACCATAGAGACAGAACTTAGAACTACTTTATCTTGTGAAGTTTCAAAAAGCTAGCACAAACCGTGTTTGATTTAGAGTTCCAAACACATCTATCTATATGGGAGAAAACAGAGTGAAACCTAAAAATTCAAAGTGTCACTGGAAACGAATGCTTCAAGCAAGAAGAATGAAAATTGGGCAGCTAAGTGGACTTATTGAATTGATCATTACCACAGAGAATCATGAAGATTGGGTGAGAAAAAATTTGCCAAGATTTCAGAAAAGCAGTACTTTTTTGGAAGCTTGGCACACCTTTGACATGAAAGTGTTTTTTGGCAGTCTCTGCTTGGGGTAATTCAAGAGGAAACAAACCACAAAGACAGAACTCAGAACTACTTTATTTTGTAAAGTTTCAAGGAGCTAGCAAAAACCGTGTTTGATTTAGACTTCCAAACACATCTATCTATATAGGAGGAAATAGAGTGAAACCTAAAAATTCGAAGTGTTACTGGAAACGAACGCTTCAAGCAAGAAGAGTGAAAATTTTGCAGCTAAGTGGACTTAGTGAACTGATCATTACCACAGAGAATCATGAAGATGGTGTGAAAAAATATTTGCCGAGATTTCAGAAATCCAGCAGTATTTTGGAAGCTTGGCACACATTTGAAATGAAAGTGTCTTTCGGCAGTCTCTGATGGGGTACTTCAAGAGGAAACAAACCATAGACATAGAACTTAGAACTACTTTATTTTGTCAAGTTTCAACAGCTAGCACAAACCGTCCTTGATTCAGAGTTCCAAACACATCTATCTATATGGGAGAAAACAGAGTGAAACGTAAAAACTCAAACTGTTACTGGTAACGAACGCTTCATCTTAGAAGAGTGAATATTGGGCAGCTAAGTGGACTTAGTGAACTAATCATTAGCACAAGAATCATCAGATTCGGATGAAAAAATATTTGCCGACTACTCAGAAAACCACTAGTTTTTTGGAAGCTTGGCACACCTTTCCAATGAAAGTGTCTTACGCAGTCTCTGCTTGTGGATACTTCAAGAGGAAACAAACCATAGCGACAGAACTTAGAACTACTTTATCTTGTGAAGTTTCAAAATCTAGCACACACCGTGTTTGATTTAGAGTTCCAAACACATCTATCTATATAGGAGGAAATAGAGTGAATCCTAATAATTCGAAGTGTTACTGGAAACGAACGCTTCACGCAAGAAGAGTGAAAATTGGGCAGCTAAGTGGACTTAGTGAACTGATCATTACCACAGAGAATCATCTAGATTGGGTGAAAAAATATTTGCCGAGATTTCAGAAATCCAGTAGTTTTTTGGAAGCTTGGCACACCTTTGAAATGAAAGTGTCTTTCGGCAGTCTCTGTTGGGGTACTACAAGAGGAAACAAACCATAGACATAGAACCTAGAACTACTTTATTTGGTCAAGTTTCAAGGAGCTAGCACAAATCGTGTTTGATTCAGAGTTCCAAACACATCTATCTATATGGGAGAAAACAGAGTGAAACGTAAAACTCAAACTGTTACTGGTAACGAACGCTTCATCCTAGAAGAGTGAATATTGGGCAGCTAAGTGGACTTAGTGAACTGATCATTACCACAAGAATCATCAGGATCGGATGAAAAAATATTTGCCGACTATTCAGAAAACCAGTATTTTTTTGGAAGCTTGGCACACCTTTACAATGAAAGTGTCTTACGCAGTCTCTGCTTGTGGCTACTTCAAGAGGAAACAAACCATAGCGACAGAACTTAGAACTACTTTATCTTGTGAAGTTTCAAAATCTAGCACACACCGTGTTTGATTTAGAGTTCCAAACACATCTATCTATATAGGAGGAAATAGAGTGAATCCTAATAATTCGAAGTGTTACTGGAAACGAACGCTTCACGCAAGAAGAGTGAAAATTGGGCAGCTAAGTGGACTTAGTGAACTGATCATTACCACAGAGAATCATCTAGATTGGGTGAAAAAATATTTGCCGAGATTTCAGAAATCCAGTAGTTTTTTGGAAGCTTGGCACACCTTTGAAATGAAAGTGTCTTTCGGCAGTCTCAGTTGGGGTACTACAAGAGGAAACAAACCATAGACATAGAACCTAGAACTCCTTTATTTGGTCAAGTTTCAAGGTTCTAGCACAAATCGTGTTTGATTCAGAGTTCCAAACACATCTATCTATATGGGAGAAAACAGAGTGAAACGTAAAATCTCAAACTGTTACTGGTAACGAACGCTTCATCCTAGAAGAGTGAATATTGGGCAGCTACGTGAACTTAGTGAACTGATCATTACCACAAGAATCATCAGGATCGGATGAAAAAATATTTGCCGACTATTCAGAAAACCAGTAGATTTTGGAAGCTTGGCACACCTTTCCAATGAAAGTGTCTTACGCAATCTCTGCTTTTGCCTACTTCAAGAGGAAACAAACCATAGAGACAGAACTTAGAACTACTTTATTTTGTAAAGTTTCAAAAAGCTAGCACAAACCGTGTTTGATTTAGAGTTCCAAACACATCTATCTATATAGGAGAAAACAGAGTGAAACCTAAAAATTCAAAGTGTCACTGGAAACGAACGCTTCAAGCAAGAAGAATGAAAATTGGGCAGCTAAGTGGACTTATTGAATTGATCATTACCACAGAGAATTATGAAGACTGGGTGAAAAAAATTTGCCGAGATTTCAGAAAACCAGTACTTTTTTGGAAGCTTGGCACACCATTGAAATGAAAGTGTCTTTCTCCAGTCTCTGCTTGGGGTAATTCAAGAGGAAACAAACCACAAAGAAGGAACTTAGAACTACTTTATTTTGTCAAGTTTCACTGAGCTAGCACAAACCGTTTTTGATTTAGAATTCCAACCACATCTATCTATATAGGAGGAAATAGAGTGAAACCTAAAAATTCGAAGTTTACTGGAAATGAACGCTTCAAGCAAGAAGAGTGAAAATTGGGCAGCCAAGTGGACTTAGTGAACTGATCATTACAACAGAGAATCATCTAGATTGGGTGAAAAAATATTGGCCGAGATTTCAGAAATCCAGCAGTTTTTTGGAAGCTTGGCACACCTTTGAAATGAAAGTGTCTTTCGGCAGTCTCGGCTTGGGGTAATTCAAGAGGAAACAAACCACAAAGACAGAACTTAGAACTACTTTATTTTGTCAAGTTTCAAGGAGCTAGCACAAACCGTGTTTGATTTAGACTTCCAACCACATCTATCTATATAGGAGGAAAGAGAGTAAAACCTAAAAATTCGAAGTGTTACTGGAAACGAACGCTTCAAGCAAGAAGAGTGAAAATTGGGCAGCTAAGTGGACTTAGTGAACTGATCATTACCACAGAGAATCATCTAGATTGGGTGAAAAAATATTGGCGAGATTTCAGAAATCCAGTAGTTTTTTGGAAGCTTGTCACACTTTTGAAATGAAAGTGTCTTTCGGCAGTCTCTGTTGGGGTACTACAAGAGGAAACAAACCATAGACATAGAACTTAGAACTACTTTATTTTGTCAAGTTTCAAGGAGCTAGCACAAGCCGTGTTTGATTCAGAGTTCCAAACACATCTATCTATATAGGAGAAAACAGAGTGAAACGTAAAATTTCAAACTGTTACTGGTAACGAATGCTTCATCCTAGAAGAGTGAATATTGGGCAGCTACGTGAACTTAGTGAACTGATCATTACCACAAGAATCATCAGGATCGGATGAAAAAATATTTGCCGACTATTCAGAAAACCAATAGTTTTTTGGAAGCTTGGCACACCTTTCCAATGAAAGTGTCTTACGCAGTCTCTGCTTGTGGCTACTTCAAGAGGAAAGAAACCATAGAGACAGAACTTAGAACTACTTTATCTTGTGAAGTTCCAAAAAGCTAGCACAAACCGTGTTTGATTTAGAGTTCCAAACACATCTATCTATATAGGAGAAAACAGAGTGAAACCTAAAAATTCAAAGTGTCACTGGAAACGAATGCTTCAAGCAAGAAGAATGAAAATTGGGCAGCTAAGTGGACTTATTGAATTGATCATGACCACAGAGAATCATGAAGATTGGGTGAAAAAAAATTTGCCGAGATTTCAGAAACCCAGTACTTTTTTGGAAGCTTGGGACACCTTTGAAATGAAAGTGTCTTTTGGCAGTCTCTGCTTGGGGTAATTCAAGAGGAAACAAACCACAAAGACCGAACTCAGAACTACTTTATTTTGTCAAGTTTCAAAGAGCTAGCATAAACCGTGTTTGATTTAGACCTCCAAACACATCTATCTATAAAGGAGGAAATAGAGTGAAACCTAAAAATTCGAAGTGTTACTGGAAACGAACGCTTCAAGCAAGAAGAGTGAAAATTGGGCAGCTAAGTGGACTTAGTGAACTGATCATTACCACAGAGAATCATCTAGATTGGGTGAAAAAATATTTGCCGAGATTTCAGAAATCCAGTAGTTTTTTGGAAGCTTGGCACACTTTTGAAATGAAAGTGTCTTTCGGCAGTCTCTGTTGGGGTACTACAAGAGGAAACAAACCATAGACATAGAACTTAGAACTACTTTATTTTGTCAAGTTTCAAGGAGCTAGTAGAAGCCGTGTTTGATTCAGAGTTCCAAACACATCTATCTATATAGGAGAAAACAGAGTGAAACGTAAAATCTCAAACTGTTACTGGTAACGAACGCTTCATCCTAGAAGAGTGAATATTGGACAGCTAAGTGGACTTAGTGATCTGATCATTACCACAAGAATCATCAGGATCGGATGAAAAAAATATTTGCCGACTATTCAGAAAACCAGTAGTTTTTTGGAATCTTGGCACACCTTTCCAATGAAAGTGTCTTATGCAGTCTCTGCTTGTGGCTACTTCAAGAGGAAACAAACCATAGAGACAGAACTTAGAACTACTTTATTTTGTGAAATTTCAAAAAGCTAGTACAAACGGTGTTTGATTTAGAGTTCCAAACACATCAATCTATATAGGAGAAAATAGAGTGAAACCTAAAAATTCGAATTGTTACTGGAAACGAACGCTTCAAGGAAGAAGAGAGAAAATTGGGCACCTAAGTGGACTTATTGAATAGATCATTACCACAGAGAATCATGAAGATTGGGTGAAAAAATATATGCCGAGATTTCAGAAATCCAGTAGTTTTTTGGAAGCTTGGCACACCTTTGAAATGAAAGTGTCTTTTGGCAGTCTCTGTTGGGGTACTACAAGAGGAAACAAACCATAGACATAGAACTTAGAACTACTTTATATTGTCAAGTTTCAAGGAGCTAGCACAAATCGTGTTTGATTCAGAGTTCCAAACACATCTATCTATATGGGAGAAAACAGAGTGAAACGTAAAAACTCAAACTGTTACTGGTAAGGAACGCTTCATCCTAGAAGAGTGAATATTGGGCAGCTAAGTGGACTTAGTGAACTGATCATTACCACAAGAATCATCAGGATCGGATGGAAAAATATTTGCCGACTACTCAGAAAACCAGTAGTTTTTTGGAAGCTTTGCACACCTTTCCAATGAAAGTGTCTTATGCAGTCTCTGCTTGTGGCTACTTCCAGAGGAAACAAACCATAGAGACAGAACTTAGAACTACTTTATCTTGTGAAGTTTCAAAAAGCTAGCACAAACCGTGTTTGATTTAGAGTTCCAAACACATCTATCTATATAGGGGAAAACAGAGTGAAACCTAAAAATTCAAAGTGTCACTGGAAACGAATGCTTCAAGCAAGAAGAATGAAAATTGGGCAGCTAAGTGGACTTATTGAATTGATCATTACCACAGAGAATCATGAAGATTGGGTGAGAAAAAATTTGCCAAGATTTCAGAAAAGCAGTACTTTTTTGGAAGCTTGGCACACCTTTGAAATGAAAGTGTTTTTCGGCAGTCTCTTCTTGGGGTAATTCAAGAGGAAACAAACCACAAAGACAGAACTCAGAACTACTTTATTTTGTCAAGTTTCAAGGAGCTAGCAAAAACCGTGTTTGATTTAGACTTCCAAACACATCTATCTATATAGGAGGAAATAGAGTGAAACCTAAAAATTCGAAGTGTTACTGGAAACGAACGCTTCAAGCAAGAAGAGTGAAAATTTTGCAGCTAAGTGGACTTAGTGAACTGATCATTACCACAGAGAATCATGAAGATGGTGTGAAAAAATATTTGCCGAGATTTCAGAAATCCAGCAGTATTTTGGAAGCTTGGCACACATTTGAAATGAAAGTGTCTTTCGGCAGTCTCTGATGGGGTACTTCAAGAGGAAACAAACCATAGACATAGAACTTAGAACTACTTTATTTTGTCAAGTTTCAACAGCTAGCACAAACCGTCCTTGATTCAGAGTTCCAAACACATCTATCTATATGGGAGAAAACAGAGTGAAACGTAAAATCTCAAACTGTTACTGGTAACGAACGCTTCATCTTAGAAGAGTGAATATTGGGCAGCTAAGTGGACTTAGTGAACTAATCATTAGCACAAGAATCATCAGATTCGGATGAAAAAATATTTGCCGACTACTCAGAAAACCACTAGTTTTTTGGAAGCTTGGCACACCTTTCCAATGAAAGTGTCTTACGCAGTCTCTGCTTGTGGCTACTTCCAGAGGAAACAAACCATAGCGACAGAACTTAGAACTACTTTATCTTGTGAAGTTTCAAAATCTAGCACACACCGTGTTTGATTTAGAGTTCCAAACACATCTATCTATATAGGAGGAAATAGAGTGAATCCTAATAATTCGAAGTGTTACTGGAAACGAACGCTTCACGCAAGAAGAGTGAAAATTGGGCAGCTAAGTGGACTTAGTGAACTGATCATTACCACAGAGAATCATCTAGATTGGGTGAAAAAATATTTGCCGAGATTTCAGAAATCCAGTAGTTTTTTGGAAGCTTGGCACACCTTTGAAATGAAAGTGTCTTTCGGGAGTCTCTGTTGGGGTACTTCAAGAGGAAACAAACCATAGAGATAGAACTTAGAACTACTTTATTTTGTCAAGTTTCAAGGTTCTAGCACAAAACGTGTTTGATTCAGAGTTCCAAACACATCTATCTATTTTCGAGAAAACAGAGTGAAACGTAAAAACTCAAACTGTTACTGGTAACGAACGTTTCATCCTAGAAGAGTTAATATTGGGCAGCTAAGTGAACTTAGTGAACTGATCATTACCACAAGAATCATCAGGATCGGATGGAAAAATATTTGCCGACTATTCAGTAAACCAGTAGTTTTTTGGAAGCTTGGCACACCTTTCCAATGAAAGTGTCTTACGCAGTCTCTGCTTGTGGCTACTTCAAGAGGAAACAAACCATAGAGACAGAACTTAGAACTACTTTATTTTGTGAAGTTTCAAAAAGCTAGCACAAACAGTGTTTGATTTAGAGCTCCAAACACATCTATCTATATAGGAGAAAACAGAGTGAAACCAAAAAATTCAAAGTGTCACTGGAAACGAACGCTTCAATCAAGAAGAATGAAAATTGGGCATCTAAGTGGACTTATTGAATTGATCATTACCACAGGGAATCATGAAGATTGGGTGAAAAAAATTCGCCGAGATTTCAGAAAACCAGTACTTTTTTGGAAGCTTGGCACACCTTTGAAATGAAAGTTTCTTTCGGCAGTCTCTGCTTGGGGTAATTCAAGAGGAAACAAACCACAAAGACAGAACTTAGAACTACTTTATTTTGTCAAGTTTCAAGGAGCTACCACAAACCGTGTTTGATTTAGACTTAGAACAACATCTATCTATATAGGAGGAAATAGAGTGAAACCTAAAAATTCGAAGTGTTACTGGAAACGAACGCTTCAAGCAAGAAGATTGAAAATTGGCAGCTAAGTGGACTTAGTGAAGTGATCATTACCACAGAGAATCATCTAGATTGGGTGAAAAAATATTTGCCGAGATTTCAGAAATCCAGCAGTTTTTTGGAAGCTTGGCACACCTTTGAAATGAAAGTGTCTTTCGGCAGTCTCTGTTGGGGTACTTCAGGAGGAAACAAACCATAGAAATAGAACTTAGAACTACTTTATTTTGTCAAGTTTCAAGGACCTAGCACAAACCGTGTTTGATTCAGAGTTCCAAACACATGTATCTATATTCGAGAAAACAGAGTGAAACGTAAAAACTCAAACTGTTACTGGTAACGAACGTTTCATCCTAGAAGAGTTAATATTGGGCAGCTAAGTGAACTTAGTGAACTGATCATTACCACAAGAATCATCAGGATCGGATGGAAAAATATTTGCCGACTATTCAGTAAACCAGTAGTTTTTTGAAAGCTTGGCACACCTTTCCAATGAAAGTGTCTTACGCAGTCTCTGCTTGTGGCTACTTCAAGAGGAAACAAACCATAGAGACAGAACTTAGAACTACTTTATTTTGTGAAGTTTCAAAAAGCTAGCACAAACAGTGTTTGATTTAGAGCTCCAAACACATCTATCTATATAGGAGAAAACAGAGTGAAAAAAAAAAATTCAAAGTGTCACTGGAAACGAACGCTTCAATCAAGAAGAATGAAAATTGGGCATCTAAGTGGACTTATTGAATTGATCATTACCACAGGGAATCATGAAGATTGGGTGAAAAAAATTCGCCGAGATTTCAGAAAACCAGTACTTTTTTGGAAGCTTGGCACACCTTTGAAATGAAAGTTTCTTTCGGCAGTCTCTGCTTGGGGTAATTCAAGAGGAAACAAACCACAAAGACAGAACTTAGAACTACTTTATTTTGTCAAGTTTCAAGGAGCTACCACAAACCGTGTTTGATTTAGACTTAGAACAACATCTATCTATATAGGAGGAAATAGAGTGAAACCTAAAAATTCGAAGTGTGACTGGAAACGAACGCTTCAAGCAAGAAGATTGAAAATTGGCAGCTAAGTGGACTTAGTGAAGTGATCATTACCACAGAGAATCATCTAGATTGGGTGAAAAAATATTTGCCGAGATTTCAGAAATCCAGCAGTTTTTTGGAAGCTTGGCACACCTTTGAAATGAAAGTGTCTTTCGGCAGTCTCTGTTGGGGTACTTCAGGAGGAAACAAACCATAGAAATAGAACTTAGAACTACTTTATTTTGTCAAGTTTCAAGGAGCTAGCACAAACCGTGTTTGATTCAGAGTTCCAAACACATGTATCTATATTCGAGAAAACAGAGTGAAACGTAAAAACTCAAACTGCTACTGGTAACGAACGTTTCATCCTAGAAGAGTTAATATTGGGCAGCTAAGTGAACTTAGTGTACTGATCATTACCACAAGAATCATCAGGATCGGATGGAAAAATATTTGCCGACTATTCAGTAAACCAGTAGTTTTTTGAAAGCTTGGCACACCTTTCCAATGAAAGTGTCTTACGCAGTCTCTGCTTGTGGCTACTTCAAGAGGAAACAAACCATAGAGACGGAACTTAGAACTACTTTATTTTGTGAAGTTTCAAAAAGCTAGCACAAACAGTGTTTGATTTAGAGCTCCAAACACATCTATCTATATAGGAGAAAACAGAGTGAAACCAAAAAATTCAAAGTGTCACTGGAAACGAACGCTTCAATCAAGAAGAATGAAAATTGGGCATCTAAGTGGACTTATTGAATTGATCATTACCACAGGGAATCATGAAGATTGGGTGAAAAAAATTCGCCGAGATTTCAGAAAACCAGTACTTTTTTGGAAGCTTGGCACACCTTTGAAATGAAAGTTTCTTTCGGCAGTCTCTGCTTGGGGTAATTCAAGAGGAAACAAACCACAAAGACAGAACTTAGAACTACTTTATTTTGTCAAGTTTCAAGGAGCTACCACAAACCGTGTTTGATTTAGACTTAGAACAACATCTATCTATATAGGAGGAAATAGAGTGAAACCTAAAAATTCGAAGTGTTACTGGAAACGAACGCTTCAAGCAAGAAGATTGAAAATTGGCAGCTAAGTGGACTTAGTGAAGTGATCATTACCACAGAGAATCATCTAGATTGGGTGAAAAAATATTTGCCGAGATTTCAGAAATCCAGCAGTTTTTTGGAAGCTTGGCACACCTTTGAAATGAAAGTGTCTTTCGGCAGTCTCTGTTGGGGTACTTCAGGAGGAAACAAACCATAGAAATAGAACTTAGAACTACTTTATTTTGTCAAGTTTCAAGGAGCTAGCACAAACCGTGTTTGATTCAGAGTTCCAAACACATGTATCTATATTCGAGAAAACAGAGTGAAACGTAAAAACTCAAACTGTTACTGGTAACGAACGCTTCATCCTAGAAGAGTGAATATTGGGCAGCTAAGTGGACTAGTGAACTGATCATTACCACAAGAATCATCAGGATCGGATGAAAAAATATTTGCCGACTACTGAGAAAACCAGTAGTTTTTTGGAAGCTTGGCACACCTTTTCAATGAAAGTGTCTTACGCAGTCTCTGCTTGTGGCTACTTCCAGAGGAAACAAACCATAGAGACAGAACTTAGAACTACTTTATCTTGTGAAGTTTCAAAAAGCTAGCACAAACCGTGTTTGATTTAGAGTTCCAAACACATCTATCTATATGGGAGAAAACAGAGTGAAACCTAAAAATTCAAAGTGTCACTGGAAACGAATGCTTCAAGCAAGAAGAATGAAAATTGGGCAGCTAAGTGGACTTATTGAATTGATCATTACCACAGAGAATCATGAAGATTGGGTGAGAAAAAATTTGCCAAGATTTCAGAAAAGCAGTACTTTTTTGGAAGCTTGGCACACCTTTGACATGAAAGTGTTTTTTGGCAGTCTCTGCTTGGGGTAATTCAAGAGGAAACAAACCACAAAGACAGAACTCAGAACTACTTTATTTTGTAAAGTTTCAAGGAGCTAGCAAAAACCGTGTTTGATTTAGACTTCCAAACACATCTATCTATATAGGAGGAAATAGAGTGAAACCTAAAAATTCGAAGTGTTACTGGAAACGAACGCTTCAAGCAAGAAGAGTGAAAATTTTGCAGCTAAGTGGACTTAGTGAACTGATCATTACCACAGAGAATCATGAAGATGGTGTGAAAAAATATTTGCCGAGATTTCAGAAATCCAGCAGTATTTTGGAAGCTTGGCACACATTTGAAATGAAAGTGTCTTTCGGCAGTCTCTGATGGGGTACTTCAAGAGGAAACAAACCATAGACATAGAACTTAGAACTACTTTATTTTGTCAAGTTTCAACAGCTAGCACAAACCGTCCTTGATTCAGAGTTCCAAACACATCTATCTATATGGGAGAAAACAGAGTGAAACGTAAAAACTCAAACTGTTACTGGTAACGAACGCTTCATCTTAGAAGAGTGAATATTGGGCAGCTAAGTGGACTTAGTGAACTAATCATTAGCACAAGAATCATCAGATTCGGATGAAAAAATATTTGCCGACTACTCAGAAAACCACTAGTTTTTTGGAAGCTTGGCACACCTTTCCAATGAAAGTGTCTTACGCAGTCTCTGCTTGTGGCTACTTCAAGAGGAAACAAACCATAGCGACAGAACTTAGAACTACTTTATCTTGTGAAGTTTCAAAATCTAGCACACACCGTGTTTGATTTAGAGTTCCAAACACATCTATCTATATAGGAGGAAATAGAGTGAATCCTAATAATTCGAAGTGTTACTGGAAACGAACGCTTCACGCAAGAAGAGTGAAAATTGGGCAGCTAAGTGGACTTAGTGAACTGATCATTACCACAGAGAATCATCTAGATTGGGTGAAAAAATATTTGCCGAGATTTCAGAAATCCAGTAGTTTTTTGGAAGCTTGGCACACCTTTGAAATGAAAGTGTCTTTCGGCAGTCTCTGTTGGGGTACTACAAGAGGAAACAAACCATAGACATAGAACCTAGAACTACTTTATTTGGTCAAGTTTCAAGGAGCTAGCACAAATCGTGTTTGATTCAGAGTTCCAAACACATCTATCTATATGGGAGAAAACAGAGTGAAACGTAAAACTCAAACTGTTACTGGTAACGAACGCTTCATCCTAGAAGAGTGAATATTGGGCAGCTAAGTGGACTTAGTGAACTGATCATTACCACAAGAATCATCAGGATCGGATGAAAAAATATTTGCCGAATATTCAGAAAACCAGTATTTTTTTGGAAGCTTGGCACACCTTTACAATGAAAGTGTCTTACGCAGTCTCTGCTTGTGGCTACTTCAAGAGGAAACAAACCATAGCGACAGAACTTAGAACTACTTTATCTTGTGAAGTTTCAAAATCTAGCACACACCGTGTTTGATTTAGAGTTCCAAACACATCTATCTATATAGGAGGAAATAGAGTGAATCCTAATAATTCGAAGTGTTACTGGAAACGAACGCTTCACGCAAGAAGAGTGAAAATTGGGCAGCTAAGTGGACTTAGTGAACTGATCATTACCACAGAGAATCATCTAGATTGGGTGAAAAAATATTTGCCGAGATTTCAGAAATCCAGTAGTTTTTTGGAAGCTTGGCACACCTTTGAAATGAAAGTGTCTTTCGGCAGTCTCAGTTGGGGTACTACAAGAGGAAACAAACCATAGACATAGAACCTAGAACTCCTTTATTTGGTCAAGTTTCAAGGTTCTAGCACAAATCGTGTTTGATTCAGAGTTCCAAACACATCTATCTATATGGGAGAAAACAGAGTGAAACGTAAAATCTCAAACTGTTACTGGTAACGAACGCTTCATCCTAGAAGAGTGAATATTGGGCAGCTACGTGAACTTAGTGAACTGATCATTACCACAAGAATCATCAGGATCGGATGAAAAAATATTTGCCGACTATTCAGAAAACCAGTAGATTTTGGAAGCTTGGCACACCTTTCCAATGAAAGTGTCTTACGCAATCTCTGCTTTTGCCTACTTCAAGAGGAAACAAACCATAGAGACAGAACTTAGAACTACTTTATTTTGTAAAGTTTCAAAAAGCTAGCACAAACCGTGTTTGATTTAGAGTTCCAAACACATCTATCTATATAGGAGAAAACAGAGTGAAACCTAAAAATTCAAAGTGTCACTGGAAACGAACGCTTCAAGCAAGAAGAATGAAAATTGGGCAGCTAAGTGGACTTATTGAATTGATCATTACCACAGAGAATTATGAAGACTGGGTGAAAAAAATTTGCCGAGATTTCAGAAAACCAGTACTTTTTTGGAAGCTTGGCACACCATTGAAATGAAAGTGTCTTTCTCCAGTCTCTGCTTGGGGTAATTCAAGAGGAAACAAACCACAAAGAAGGAACTTAGAACTACTTTATTTTGTCAAGTTTCACTGAGCTAGCACAAACCGTTTTTGATTTAGAATTCCAACCACATCTATCTATATAGGAGGAAATAGAGTGAAACCTAAAAATTCGAAGTTTACTGGAAATGAACGCTTCAAGCAAGAAGAGTGAAAATTGGGCAGCCAAGTGGACTTAGTGAACTGATCATTACAACAGAGAATCATCTAGATTGGGTGAAAAAATATTGGCCGAGATTTCAGAAATCCAGCAGTTTTTTGGAAGCTTGGCACACCTTTGAAATGAAAGTGTCTTTCGGCAGTCTCGGCTTGGGGTAATTCAAGAGGAAACAAACCACAAAGACAGAACTTAGAACTACTTTATTTTGTCAAGTTTCAAGGAGCTAGCACAAACCGTGTTTGATTTAGACTTCCAACCACATCTATCTATATAGGAGGAAAGAGAGTAAAACCTAAAAATTCGAAGTGTTACTGGAAACGAACGCTTCAAGCAAGAAGAGTGAAAATTGGGCAGCTAAGTGGACTTAGTGAACTGATCATTACCACAGAGAATCATCTAGATTGGGTGAAAAAATATTGGCGAGATTTCAGAAATCCAGTAGTTTTTTGGAAGCTTGTCACACTTTTGAAATGAAAGTGTCTTTCGGCAGTCTCTGTTGGGGTACTACAAGAGGAAACAAACCATAGACATAGAACTTAGAACTACTTTATTTTGTCAAGTTTCAAGGAGCTAGCACAAGCCGTGTTTGATTCAGAGTTCCAAACACATCTATCTATATAGGAGAAAACAGAGTGAAACGTAAAATTTCAAACTGTTACTGGTAACGAATGCTTCATCCTAGAAGAGTGAATATTGGGCAGCTACGTGAACTTAGTGAACTGATCATTACCACAAGAATCATCAGGATCGGATGAAAAAATATTTGCCGACTATTCAGAAAACCAATAGTTTTTTGGAAGCTTGGCACACCTTTCCAATGAAAGTGTCTTACGCAGTCTCTGCTTGTGGCTACTTCAAGAGGAAAGAAACCATAGAGACAGAACTTAGAACTACTTTATCTTGTGAAGTTCCAAAAAGCTAGCACAAACCGTGTTTGATTTAGAGTTCCAAACACATCTATCTATATAGGAGAAAACAGAGTGAAACCTAAAAATTCAAAGTGTCACTGGAAACGAATGCTTCAAGCAAGAAGAATGAAAATTGGGCAGCTAAGTGGACTTATTGAATTGATCATGACCACAGAGAATCATGAAGATTGGGTGAAAAAAAATTTGCCGAGATTTCAGAAACCCAGTACTTTTTTGGAAGCTTGGGACACCTTTGAAATGAAAGTGTCTTTTGGCAGTCTCTGCTTGGGGTAATTCAAGAGGAAACAAACCACAAAGACCGAACTCAGAACTACTTTATTTTGTCAAGTTTCAAAGAGCTAGCATAAACCGTGTTTGATTTAGACCTCCAAACACATCTATCTATAAAGGAGGAAATAGAGTGAAACCTAAAAATTCGAAGTGTTACTGGAAACGAACGCTTCAAGCAAGAAGAGTGAAAATTGGGCAGCTAAGTGGACTTAGTGAACTGATCATTACCACAGAGAATCATCTAGATTGGGTGAAAAAATATTTGCCGAGATTTCAGAAATCCAGTAGTTTTTTGGAAGCTTGGCACACTTTTGAAATGAAAGTGTCTTTCGGCAGTCTCTGTTGGGGTACTACAAGAGGAAACAAACCATAGACATAGAACTTAGAACTACTTTATTTTGTCAAGTTTCAAGGAGCTAGTAGAAGCCGTGTTTGATTCAGAGTTCCAAACACATCTATCTATATAGGAGAAAACAGAGTGAAACGTAAAATCTCAAACTGTTACTGGTAACGAACGCTTCATCCTAGAAGAGTGAATATTGGACAGCTAAGTGGACTTAGTGATCTGATCATTACCACAAGAATCATCAGGATCGGATGAAAAAAATATTTGCCGACTATTCAGAAAACCAGTAGTTTTTTGGAATCTTGGCACACCTTTCCAATGAAAGTGTCTTATGCAGTCTCTGCTTGTGGCTACTTCAAGAGGAAACAAACCATAGAGACAGAACTTAGAACTACTTTATTTTGTGAAATTTCAAAAAGCTAGTACAAACGGTGTTTGATTTAGAGTTCCAAACACATCAATCTATATAGGAGAAAATAGAGTGAAACCTAAAAATTCGAATTGTTACTGGAAACGAACGCTTCAAGGAAGAAGAGAGAAAATTGGGCACCTAAGTGGACTTATTGAATAGATCATTACCACAGAGAATCATGAAGATTGGGTGAAAAAATACATGCCGAGATTTCAGAAATCCAGTAGTTTTTTGGAAGCTTGGCACACCTTTGAAATGAAAGTGTCTTTTGGCAGTCTCTGTTGGGGTACTACAAGAGGAAACAAACCATAGACATAGAACTTAGAACTACTTTATATTGTCAAGTTTCAAGGAGCTAGCACAAATCGTGTTTGATTCAGAGTTCCAAACACATCTATCTATATGGGAGAAAACAGAGTGAAACGTAAAAACTCAAACTGTTACTGGTAAGGAACGCTTCATCCTAGAAGAGTGAATATTGGGCAGCTAAGTGGACTTAGTGAACTGATCATTACCACAAGAATCATCAGGATCGGATGGAAAAATATTTGCCGACTACTCAGAAAACCAGTAGTTTTTTGGAAGCTTTGCACACCTTTCCAATGAAAGTGTCTTATGCAGTCTCTGCTTGTGGCTACTTCCAGAGGAAACAAACCATAGAGACAGAACTTAGAACTACTTTATCTTGTGAAGTTTCAAAAAGCTAGCACAAACCGTGTTTGATTTAGAGTTCCAAACACATCTATCTATATAGGGGAAAACAGAGTGAAACCTAAAAATTCAAAGTGTCACTGGAAACGAATGCTTCAAGCAAGAAGAATGAAAATTGGGCAGCTAAGTGGACTTATTGAATTGATCATTACCACAGAGAATCATGAAGATTGGGTGAGAAAAAATTTGCCAAGATTTCAGAAAAGCAGTACTTTTTTGGAAGCTTGGCACACCTTTGAAATGAAAGTGTTTTTCGGCAGTCTCTTCTTGGGGTAATTCAAGAGGAAACAAACCACAAAGACAGAACTCAGAACTACTTTATTTTGTCAAGTTTCAAGGAGCTAGCAAAAACCGTGTTTGATTTAGACTTCCAAACACATCTATCTATATAGGAGGAAATAGAGTGAAACCTAAAAATTCGAAGTGTTACTGGAAACGAACGCTTCAAGCAAGAAGAGTGAAAATTTTGCAGCTAAGTGGACTTAGTGAACTGATCATTACCACAGAGAATCATGAAGATGGTGTGAAAAAATATTTGCCGAGATTTCAGAAATCCAGCAGTATTTTGGAAGCTTGGCACACATTTGAAATGAAAGTGTCTTTCGGCAGTCTCTGATGGGGTACTTCAAGAGGAAACAAACCATAGACATAGAACTTAGAACTACTTTATTTTGTCAAGTTTCAACAGCTAGCACAAACCGTCCTTGATTCAGAGTTCCAAACACATCTATCTATATGGGAGAAAACAGAGTGAAACGTAAAATCTCAAACTGTTACTGGTAACGAACGCTTCATCTTAGAAGAGTGAATATTGGGCAGCTAAGTGGACTTAGTGAACTAATCATTAGCACAAGAATCATCAGATTCGGATGAAAAAATATTTGCCGACTACTCAGAAAACCACTAGTTTTTTGGAAGCTTGGCACACCTTTCCAATGAAAGTGTCTTACGCAGTCTCTGCTTGTGGCTACTTCCAGAGGAAACAAACCATAGCGACAGAACTTAGAACTACTTTATCTTGTGAAGTTTCAAAATCTAGCACACACCGTGTTTGATTTAGAGTTCCAAACACATCTATCTATATAGGAGGAAATAGAGTGAATCCTAATAATTCGAAGTGTTACTGGAAACGAACGCTTCACGCAAGAAGAGTGAAAATTGGGCAGCTAAGTGGACTTAGTGAACTGATCATTACCACAGAGAATCATCTAGATTGGGTGAAAAAATATTTGCCGAGATTTCAGAAATCCAGTAGTTTTTTGGAAGCTTGGCACACCTTTGAAATGAAAGTGTCTTTCGGCAGTCTCTGTTGGGGTACTACAAGAGGAAACAAACCATAGACATAGAACCTAGAACTACTTTATTTGGTCAAGTTTCAAGGAGCTAGCACAAATCGTGTTTGATTCAGAGTTCCAAACACATCTATCTATATGGGAGAAAACAGAGTGAAACGTAAAAACTCAAACTGTTACTGGTAACGAACGCTTCATCCTAGAAGAGTGAATATTGGGCAGCTAAGTGGACTTAGTGAACTGATCATTACCACAAGAATCATCAGGATCGGATGAAAAAATATTTGCCGACTATTCAGAAAACCAGTAGTTTTTTGGAAGCTTGGCACACCTTTACAATGAAAGTGTCTTACGCAGTCTCTGCTTGTGGCTACTTCAAGAGGAAACAAACCATAGAGACGGAACTTAGAACTACTTTATTTTGTGAAGTTTCAAAAAGCTAGCACAAACCGTGTTTGATTTAGACTTCCAAACACATCTATCTATATAGGAGAAAACAGAGTGAAACCTAAAAATTCAAAGTGTCACTGGAAACGAACGCTTCAAGCAAGAAGAATGAAAATTGGGCAGCAAAGTGGTCTTATTGAATTGATCATTACCACAGAGAATCATGAAGATTGGGTGAAAAAAAATTTGCCGAGATTTCAGAAACCCAGTACTTTTTTGGAAGCTTGGGACACCTTTGAAATGAAAGTGTCTTTTGGCAGTCTCTGCTTGGGGTAATTCAAGAGGAAACAAACCACAAAGACCGAACTCAGAACTACTTTATTTTGTCAAGTTTCAAAAGCTAGCATAAACCGTGTTTGATTTAGACCTCCAAACACATCTATCTATAAAGGAGGAAATAGAGTGAAACCTAAAAATTCCAAGTGTTACTGGAAACGAACGCTTCAAGCAAGAAGAGTGAAAATTGGGCAGCTAAGTGGACTTAGTGAACTGATCATTACCACAGAAAATCATCTAGATTGGGTGAAAAAATATTTGCCGAGATTTCAGAAATCCAGTAGTTTTTTGGAAGCTTGGCACACTTTTGAAATGAAAGTGTCTTTCGGCAGTCTCTGTTGGGGTACTACAAGAGGAAACAAACCATAGACATAGAACTTAGAACTACTTTATTTTGTCAAGTTTCAAGGAGCTAGTACAAGCCGTGTTTGATTCAGAGTTCCAAACACATCTATCTATATAGGAGAAAACAGAGTGAAACGTAAAATCTCAAACTGTTACTGGTAACGAACGCTTCATCCTAGAAGAGTGAATATTGGACAGCTAAGTGGACTTAGTGATCTGATCATTACCACAAGAATCATCAGGATCGGATGAAAAAATATTTGCCGACTATTCAGAAAACCAGTAGTTTTTTGGAATCTTGGCACACCTTTCCAATGAAAGTGTCTTATGCAGTCTCTGCTTGTGGCTACTTCAAGAGGAAACAAACCATAGAGACAGAACTTAGAACTACTTTATTTTGTGAAATTTCAAAAAGCTAGTACAAACGGTGTTTGATTTAGAGTTCCAAACACATCTATCTATATAGGAGAAAATAGAGTGAAACCTAAAAATTCGAATTGTTACTGGAAACGAACGCTTCAAGGAAGAAGAGAGAAAATTGGGCACCTAAGTGGACTTATTGAATAGATCATTACCACAGAGAATCATGAAGATTGGGTGAAAAAATATATGCCGAGATTTCAGAAATCCAGTAGTTTTTTGGAAGCTTGGCACACCTTTGAAATGAAAGTGTCTTTCGGCAGTCTCTGTTGGGGTACTACAAGAGGAAACAAACCATAGACATAGAACTTAGAACTACTTTATATTGTCAAGTTTCAAGGAGCTAGCACAAATCGTGTTTGATTCAGAGTTCCAAACACATCTATCTATATGGGAGAAAACAGAGTGAAACGTAAAAACTCAAACTGTTACTGGTAAGGAACGCTTCATCCTAGAAGAGTGAATATTGGTCAGCTAAGTGGACTTAGTGAACTGATCATTACCACAAGAATCATCAGGATCGGATGGAAAAATATTTGCCGACTACTCAGAAAACCAGTAGTTTTTTGGAAGCTTTGCACACCTTTCCAATGAAAGTGTCTTATGCAGTCTCTGCTTGTGGCTACTTCCAGAGGAAACAAACCATAGAGACAGAACTTAGAACTACTTTATCTTGTGAAGTTTCAAAAAGCTAGCACAAACCGTGTTTGATTTAGAGTTCCAAACACATCTATCTATATAGGGGAAAACAGAGTGAAACCTAAAAATTCAAAGTGTCACTGGAAACGAATGCTTCAAGCAAGAAGAATGAAAATTGGGCAGCTAAGTGGACTTATTGAATTGATCATTACCACAGAGAATCATGAAGATTGGGTGACAAAAAATTTGCCAAGATTTCAGAAAAGCAGTACTTTTTTGGAAGCTTGGCACACCTTTGAAATGAAAGTGTTTTTCGGCAGTCTCTGCTTGGGGTAATTCAAGAGGAAACAAACCACAAAGACAGAACTCAGAACTACTTTATTTTGTCAAGTTTCAAGGAGCTAGCAAAAACCGTGTTTGATTTAGACTTCCAAACACATCTATCTATATAGGAGGAAATAGAGTGAAACCTAAAAATTCGAAGTGTTACTGGAAACGAACGCTTCAAGCAAGAAGAGTGAAAATTTTGCAGCTAAGTGGACTTAGTGAACTGATCATTACCACAGAGAATCATGAAGATGGTGTGAAAAAATATTTGCCGAGATTTCAGAAATCCAGCAGTATTTTGGAAGCTTGGCACACATTTGAAATGAAAGTGTCTTTCGGCAGTCTCTGATGGGGTACTTCAAGAGGAAACAAACCATAGACATAGAACTTAGAACTACTTTATTTTGTCAAGTTTCAACAGCTAGCACAAACCGTCCTTGATTCAGAGTTCCAAACACATCTATCTATATGGGAGAAAACAGAGTGAAACGTAAAAACTCAAACTGTTACTGGTAACGAACGCTTCATCTTAGAAGAGTGAATATTGGGCAGCTAAGTGGACTTAGTGAACTAATCATTAGCACAAGAATCATCAGATTCGGATGAAAAATATTTGCCGACTACTCAGAAAACCACTAGTTTTTTGGAAGCTTGGCACACCTTTCCAATGAAAGTGTCTTACGCAGTCTCTGCTTGTGGCTACTTCCAGAGGAAACAAACCATAGCGACAGAACTTAGAACTACTTTATCTTGTGAAGTTTCAAAATCTAGCACACACCGTGTTTGATTTAGAGTTCCAAACACATCTATCTATATAGGAGGAAATAGAGTGAATCCTAATAATTCGAAGTGTTACTGGAAACGAACGCTTCACGCAAGAAGAGTGAAAATTGGGCAGCTAAGTGGACTTAGTGAACTGATCATTACCACAGAGAATCATCTAGATTGGGTGAAAAAATATTTGCCGAGATTTCAGAAATCCAGTAGTTTTTTGGAAGCTTGGCACACCTTTGAAATGAAAGTGTCTTTCGGCAGTCTCTGTTGGGGTACTACAAGAGGAAACAAACCATAGACATAGAACCTAGAACTACTTTATTTGGTCAAGTTTCAAGGACCTAGCACAAATCGTGTTTGATTCAGAGTTCCAAACACATCTATCTATATGGGAGAAAACAGAGTGAAACGTAAAAACTCAAACTGTTACTGGTAACGAACGCTTCATCCTAGAAGAGTGAATATTGGGCAGCTAAGTGGACTTAGTGAACTGATCATTACCACAAGAATCATCAGGATCGGATGAAAAAATATTTGCCGACTATTCAGAAAACCAGTAGTTTTTTGGAAGCTTGGCACACCTTTACAATGAAAGTGTCTTACGCAGTCTCTGCTTGTGGCTACTTCAAGAGGAAACAAACCATAGAGACGGAACTTAGAACTACTTTATTTTGTGAAGTTTCAAAAAGCTAGCACAAACCGTGTTTGATTTAGACTTCCAAACACATCTATCTATATAGGAGAAAACAGAGTGAAACCTAAAAATTCAAAGTGTCACTGGAAACGAACGCTTCAAGCAAGAAGAATGAAAATTGGGCAGCAAAGTGGTCTTATTGAATTGATCATTACCACAGAGAATCATGAAGATTGGGTGAAAAAAAATTTGCCGAGTTTTCAGAAAACCAGTACTTTTTTGGAAGCTTGGCACACCTTTGAAATGAAAGTGTCTTTCGGCAGTCTCTGTTGGGGTACTACAAGAGGAAACAAACCATAGATATAGAACTTAGAACTACTTTATTTTGTCAAGTTTCAAGGAGATAGCACAAACCGTGTTTGATTCAGAGTTCCAAACACATCTATCTATATGGGAGAAAACAGAGTGAAACGTAAAATTTCAAACTGTTACTGGTAACGAATGCTTCATCCTAGAAGAGTGAATATTGGGCAGCTAAGTGGACTTAGTGAACTGATCATTACCACAAGAATCATCAGGATCGGATGAAAAAATATTTGCCGACTATTCAGAAAACCAATAGTTTTTTGGAAGCTTGGCACACCTTTCCAATGAAAGTGTCTTACGCAGTCTCTGCTTGTGGCTACTTCAAGAGGAAAGAAACCATAGAGACAGAACTTAGAACTACTTTATCTTGTGAAGTTCCAAAAAGCTAGCACAAACCGTGTTTGATTTAGAGTTCCAAACACATCTATCTATATAGGAGAAAACAGAGTGAAACCTAAAAATTCAAAGTGTCACTGGAAACGAATGCTTCAAGCAAGAAGAATGAAAATTGGGCAGCTAAGTGGACTTATTGAATTGATCATGACCACAGAGAATCATGAAGATTGGGTGAAAAAAAATTTGCCGAGATTTCAGAAACCCAGTACTTTTTTGGAAGCTTGGGACACCTTTGAAATGAAAGTGTCTTTTGGCAGTCTCTGCTTGGGGTAATTCAAGAGGAAACAAACCACAAAGACCGAACTCAGAACTACTTTATTTTGTCAAGTTTCAAAGAGCTAGCATAAACCGTGTTTGATTTAGACCTCCAAACACATCTATCTATAAAGGAGGAAATAGAGTGAAACCCAAAAATTCGAAGTGTTACTGGAAACGAACGCTTCAAGCAAGAAGAGTGAAAATTGGGCAGCTAAGTGGACTTAGTGAACTGATCATTACCACAGAGAATCATCTAGATTGGGTGAAAAAATATTTGCCGAGATTTCAGAAATCCAGTAGTTTTTTGGAAGCTTGGCACACTTTTGAAATGAAAGTGTCTTTTGGCAGTCTCTGTTGGGGTACTACAAGAGGAAACAAACCATAGACATAGAACTTAGAACTACTTTATTTTGTCAAGTTTCAAGGAGCTAGTACAAGCCGTGTTTGATTCAGAGTTCCAAACACATCTATCTATATAGGAGAAAACAGAGTGAAACGTAAAATCTCAAACTGTTACTGGTAACGAACGCTTCATCCTAGAAGAGTGAATATTGGACAGCTAAGTGGACTTAGTGATCTGATCATTACCACAAGAATCATCAGGATCGGATGAAAAAATATTTGCCGACTATTCAGAAAACCAGTAGTTTTTTGGAATCTTGGCATACCTTTCCAATGAAAGTGTCTTATGCAGTCTCTGCTTGTGGCTACTTCAAGAGGAAACAAACCATAGAGACAGAACTTAGAACTACTTTATTTTGTGAAATTTCAAAAAGCTAGTACAAACGGTGTTTGATTTAGAGTTCCAAACACATCAATCTATATAGGAGAAAATAGAGTGAAACCTAAAAATTCGAATTGTTACTGGAAACGAACGCTTCAAGGAAGAAGAGAGAAAATTGGGCACCTAAGTGGACTTATTGAATAGATCATTACCACAGAGAATCATGAAGATTGGGTGAAAAAATATATGCCGAGATTTCAGAAATCCAGTAGTTTTTTGGAAGCTTGGCACACCTTTGAAATGAAAGTGTCTTTCGGCAGTCTCTGTTGGGGTACTACAAGAGGAAACAAACCATAGACATAGAACTTAGAACTACTTTATATTGTCAAGTTTCAAGGAGCTAGCACAAATCGTGTTTGATTCAGAGTTCCAAACACATCTATCTATATGGGAGAAAACAGAGTGAAACGTAAAAACTCAAACTGTTACTGGTAAGGAACGCTTCATCCTAGAAGAGTGAATATTGGGCAGCTAAGTGGACTTAGTGAACTGATCATTACCACAAGAATCATCAGGATCGGATGAAAAAATATTTGCCGACTACTCAGAAAACCAGTAGTTTTTTGGAAGCTTGGCACACCTTTCCAATGAAAGTGTCTTATGCAGTCTCTGCTTGTGGCTACTTCCAGAGGAAACAAACCATAGAGACAGAACTTAGAACTACTTTATCTTGTGAAGTTTCAAAAAGCTAGCACAAACCGTGTTTGATTTAGAGTTCCAAACACATCTATCTATATAGGGGAAAACAGAGTGAAACCTAAAAATTCAAAGTGTCACTGGAAACGAATGCTTCAAGCAAGAAGAATGAAAATTGGGCAGCTAAGTGGACTTATTGAATTGATCATTACCACAGAGAATCATGAAGATTGGGTGAGAAAAAATTTGCCAAGATTTCAGAAAAGCAGTACTTTTTTGGAAGCTTGGCACACCTTTGAAATGAAAGTGTTTTTCGGCAGTCTCTGCTTGGGGTAATTCAAGAGGAAACAAACCACAAAGACAGAACTCAGAACTACTTTATTTTGTCAAGTTTCAAGGAGCTAGCAAAAACCGTGTTTGATTTAGACTTCCAAACACATCTATCTATATAGGAGGAAATAGAGTGAAACCTAAAAATTCGAAGTGTTACTGGAAACGAACGCTTCAAGCAAGAAGAGTGAAAATTTTGCAGCTAAGTGGACTTAGTGAACTGATCATTACCACAGAGAATCATGAAGATGGTGTGAAAAAATATTTGCCGAGATTTCAGAAATCCAGCAGTATTTTGGAAGCTTGGCACACATTTGAAATGAAAGTGTCTTTCGGCAGTCTCTGATGGGGTACTTCAAGAGGAAACAAACCATAGACATAGAACTTAGAACTACTTTATTTTGTCAAGTTTCAACAGCTAGCACAAACCGTCCTTGATTCAGAGTTCCAAACACATCTATCTATATGGGAGAAAACAGAGTGAAACGTAAAAACTCAAACTGTTACTGGTAACGAACGCTTCATCTTAGAAGAGTGAATATTGGGCAGCTAAGTGGACTTAGTGAACTAATCATTAGCACAAGAATCATCAGATTCGGATGAAAAAATATTTGCCGACTACTCAGAAAACCACTAGTTTTTTGGAAGCTTGGCACACCTTTCCAATGAAAGTGTCTTACGCAGTCTCTGCTTGTGGCTACTTCCAGAGGAAACAAACCATAGCGACAGAACTTAGAACTACTTTATCTTGTGAAGTTTCAAAATCTAGCACACACCGTGTTTGATTTAGAGTTCCAAACACATCTATCTATATAGGAGGAAATAGAGTGAATCCTAATAATTCGAAGTGTTACTGGAAACGAACGCTTCACACAAGAAGAGTGAAAATTGGGCAGCTAAGTGGACTTAGTGAACTGATCATTACCACAGAGAATCATCTAGATTGGGTGAAAAAATATTTGCCGAGATTTCAGAAATCCAGTAGTTTTTTGGAAGCTTGGCACACCTTTGAAATGAAAGTGTCTTTCGGCAGTCTCTGTTGGGGTACTACAAGAGGAAACAAACCATAGACATAGAACCTAGAACTACTTTATTTGGTCAAGTTTCAAGGAGCTAGCACAAATCGTGTTTGATTCAGAGTTCCAAACACATCTATCTATATGGGAGAAAACAGAGTGAAACGTAAAAACTCAAACTGTTACTGGTAACGAACGCTTCATCCTAGAAGAGTGAATATTGGGCAGCTAAGTGGACTTAGTGAACTGATCATTACCACAAGAATCATCAGGATCGGATGAAAAAATATTTGCCGACTATTCAGAAAACCAGTAGTTTTTTGGAAGCTTGGCACACCTTTACAATGAAAGTGTCTTACGCAGTCTCTGCTTGTGGCTACTTCAAGAGGAAACAAACCATAGAGACGGAACTTAGAACTACTTTATTTTGTGAAGTTTCAAAAAGCTAGCACAAACCGTGTTTGATTTAGACTTCCAAACACATCTATCTATATAGGAGAAAACAGAGTGAAACCTAAAAATTCAAAGTGTCACTGGAAACGAACGCTTCAAGCAAGAAGAATGAAAATTGGGCAGCAAAGTGGTCTTATTGAATTGATCATTACCACAGAGAATCATGAAGATTGGGTGAAAAAAAATTTGCCGAGTTTTCAGAAAACCAGTACTTTTTTGGAAGCTTGGCACACCTTTGAAATGAAAGTGTCTTTCGGCAGTCTCTGTTGGGGTACTACAAGAGGAAACAAACCAGAGATATAGAACTTAGAACTACTTTATTTTCTCAAGTTTCAAGGAGATAGCACAAACCGTCCTTGATTCAGAGTTCCAAACACATCTATCTATATGGTAGAAAACAGAGTGAAACTTAAAATTTCAAACTGTTACTGGTAACGAATGCTTCATCCTAGAAGAGTGAATATTGGGCAGCTAAGTGGACTTAGTGAACTGATCATTACCACAAGAATCATCAGGATCGGATGAAAAAATATTTGCCGACTACTCAGAAAACCAGTAGTTTTTTGGAAGCTTGGCACACCTTTCCAATGAAAGTGTCTTATGCAGTCTCTGCTTGTGGCTACTTCCAGAGGAAACAAACCATAGAGACAGAACTTAGAACTACTTTATCTTGTGAAGTTTCAAAAAGCTAGCACAAACCGTGTTTGATTTAGAGTTCCAAACACATCTATCTATATAGGGGAAAACAGAGTGAAACCTAAAAATTCAAAGTGTCACTGGAAACGAATGCTTCAAGCAAGAAGAATGAAAATTGGGCAGCTAAGTGGACTTATTGAATTGATCATTACCACAGAGAATCATGAAGATTGGGTGAGAAAAAATTTGCCAAGATTTCAGAAAAGCAGTACTTTTTTGGAAGCTTGGCACACCTTTGAAATGAAAGTGTTTTTCGGCAGTCTCTGCTTGGGGTAATTCAAGAGGAAACAAACCACAAAGACAGAACTCAGAACTACTTTATTTTGTCAAGTTTCAAGGAGCTAGCAAAAACCGTGTTTGATTTAGACTTCCAAACACATCTATCTATATAGGAGGAAATAGAGTGAAACCTAAAAATTCGAAGTGTTACTGGAAACGAACGCTTCAAGCAAGAAGAGTGAAAATTTTGCAGCTAAGTGGACTTAGTGAACTGATCATTACCACAGAGAATCATGAAGATGGTGTGAAAAAATATTTGCCGAGATTTCAGAAATCCAGCAGTATTTTGGAAGCTTGGCACACATTTGAAATGAAAGTGTCTTTCGGCAGTCTCTGATGGGGTACTTCAAGAGGAAACAAACCATAGACATAGAACTTAGAACTACTTTATTTTGTCAAGTTTCAACAGCTAGCACAAACCGTCCTTGATTCAGAGTTCCAAACACATCTATCTATATGGGAGAAAACAGAGTGAAACGTAAAAACTCAAACTGTTACTGGTAACGAACGCTTCATCCTAGAAGAGTGAATATTGGGCAGCTAAGTGGACTTAGTGAACTAATCATTAGCCACAAGAATCATCAGATTCGGATGAAAAATATTTGCCGACTACTCAGAAAACCACTAGTTTTTTGGAAGCTTGGCACACCTTTCCAATGAAAGTGTCTTACGCAGTCTCTGCTTGTGGCTACTTCCAGAGGAAACAAACCATAGAGACAGAACTTAGAACTACTTTATCTTGTGAAGTTTCAAAAAGCTAGCACAAACCGTGTTTGATTTAGAGTTCCAAACACATCTATCTATATAGGGGAAAACAGAGTGAAACCTAAAAATTCAAAGTGTCACTGGAAACGAATGCTTCAAGCAAGAAGAATGAAAATTGGGCAGCTAAGTGGACTTAGTGAACTGATCATTACCACAGAGAATCATGAAGATTGGGTGACAAAAAATTTGCCAAGATTTCAGAAAAGCAGTACTTTTTTGGAAGCTTGGCACACCTTTGAAATGAAAGTGTTTTTCGGCAGTCTCTGCTTGGGGTAATTCAAGAGGAAACAAACCACAAAGACAGAACTCAGAACTACTTTATTTTGTCAAGTTTCAAGGAGCTAGCAAAAACCGTGTTTGATTTAGACTTCCAAACACATCTATCTATATAGGAGGAAATAGAGTGAAACCTAAAAATTCGAAGTGTTACTGGAAACGAACGCTTCAAGCAAGAAGAGTGAAAATTTTGCAGCTAAGTGGACTTAGTGAACTGATCATTACCACAGAGAATCATGAAGATGGTGTGAAAAAATATTTGCCGAGATTTCAGAAATCCAGCAGTATTTTGGAAGCTTGGCACACATTTGAAATGAAAGTGTCTTTCGGCAGTCTCTGATGGGGTACTTCAAGAGGAAACAAACCATAGACATAGAACTTAGAACTACTTTATTTTGTCAAGTTTCAACAGCTAGCACAAACCGTCCTTGATTCAGAGTTCCAAACACATCTATCTATATGGGAGAAAACAGAGTGAAACGTAAAAACTCAAACTGTTACTGGTAACGAACGCTTCATCTTAGAAGAGTGAATATTGGGCAGCTAAGTGGACTTAGTGAACTAATCATTAGCACAAGAATCATCAGATTCGGATGAAAAATATTTGCCGACTACTCAGAAAACCACTAGTTTTTTGGAAGCTTGGCACACCTTTCCAATGAAAGTGTCTTACGCAGTCTCTGCTTGTGGCTACTTCCAGAGGAAACAAACCATAGCGACAGAACTTAGAACTACTTTATCTTGTGAAGTTTCAAAATCTAGCACACACCGTGTTTGATTTAGAGTTCCAAACACATCTATCTATATAGGAGGAAATAGAGTGAATCCTAATAATTCGAAGTGTTACTGGAAACGAACGCTTCACGCAAGAAGAGTGAAAATTGGGCAGCTAAGTGGACTTAGTGAACTGATCATTACCACAGAGAATCATCTAGATTGGGTGAAAAAATATTTGCCGAGATTTCAGAAATCCAGTAGTTTTTTGGAAGCTTGGCACACCTTTGAAATGAAAGTGTCTTTCGGCAGTCTCTGTTGGGGTACTACAAGAGGAAACAAACCATAGACATAGAACCTAGAACTACTTTATTTGGTCAAGTTTCAAGGACCTAGCACAAATCGTGTTTGATTCAGAGTTCCAAACACATCTATCTATATGGGAGAAAACAGAGTGAAACGTAAAAACTCAAACTGTTACTGGTAACGAACGCTTCATCCTAGAAGAGTGAATATTGGGCAGCTAAGTGGACTTAGTGAACTGATCATTACCACAAGAATCATCAGGATCGGATGAAAAAATATTTGCCGACTATTCAGAAAACCAGTAGTTTTTTGGAAGCTTGGCACACCTTTACAATGAAAGTGTCTTACGCAGTCTCTGCTTGTGGCTACTTCAAGAGGAAACAAACCATAGAGACGGAACTTAGAACTACTTTATTTTGTGAAGTTTCAAAAAGCTAGCACAAACCGTGTTTGATTTAGACTTCCAAACACATCTATCTATATAGGAGAAAACAGAGTGAAACCTAAAAATTCAAAGTGTCACTGGAAACGAACGCTTCAAGCAAGAAGAATGAAAATTGGGCAGCAAAGTGGTCTTATTGAATTGATCATTACCACAGAGAATCATGAAGATTGGGTGAAAAAAAATTTGCCGAGTTTTCAGAAAACCAGTACTTTTTTGGAAGCTTGGCACACCTTTGAAATGAAAGTGTCTTTCGGCAGTCTCTGTTGGGGTACTACAAGAGGAAACAAACCATAGATATAGAACTTAGAACTACTTTATTTTGTCAAGTTTCAAGGAGATAGCACAAACCGTGTTTGATTCAGAGTTCCAAACACATCTATCTATATGGGAGAAAACAGAGTGAAACGTAAAATTTCAAACTGTTACTGGTAACGAATGCTTCATCCTAGAAGAGTGAATATTGGGCAGCTAAGTGGACTTAGTGAACTGATCATTACCACAAGAATCATCAGGATCGGATGAAAAAATATTTGCCGACTATTCAGAAAACCAATAGTTTTTTGGAAGCTTGGCACACCTTTCCAATGAAAGTGTCTTACGCAGTCTCTGCTTGTGGCTACTTCAAGAGGAAAGAAACCATAGAGACAGAACTTAGAACTACTTTATCTTGTGAAGTTCCAAAAAGCTAGCACAAACCGTGTTTGATTTAGAGTTCCAAACACATCTATCTATATAGGAGAAAACAGAGTGAAACCTAAAAATTCAAAGTGTCACTGGAAACGAATGCTTCAAGCAAGAAGAATGAAAATTGGGCAGCTAAGTGGACTTATTGAATTGATCATGACCACAGAGAATCATGAAGATTGGGTGAAAAAAAATTTGCCGAGATTTCAGAAACCCAGTACTTTTTTGGAAGCTTGGGACACCTTTGAAATGAAAGTGTCTTTTGGCAGTCTCTGCTTGGGGTAATTCAAGAGGAAACAAACCACAAAGACCGAACTCAGAACTACTTTATTTTGTCAAGTTTCAAAGAGCTAGCATAAACCGTGTTTGATTTAGACCTCCAAACACATCTATCTATAAAGGAGGAAATAGAGTGAAACCCAAAAATTCGAAGTGTTACTGGAAACGAACGCTTCAAGCAAGAAGAGTGAAAATTGGGCAGCTAAGTGGACTTAGTGAACTGATCATTACCACAGAGAATCATCTAGATTGGGTGAAAAAATATTTGCCGAGATTTCAGAAATCCAGTAGTTTTTTGGAAGCTTGGCACACTTTTGAAATGAAAGTGTCTTTTGGCAGTCTCTGTTGGGGTACTACAAGAGGAAACAAACCATAGACATAGAACTTAGAACTACTTTATTTTGTCAAGTTTCAAGGAGCTAGTACAAGCCGTGTTTGATTCAGAGTTCCAAACACATCTATCTATATAGGAGAAAACAGAGTGAAACGTAAAATCTCAAACTGTTACTGGTAACGAACGCTTCATCCTAGAAGAGTGAATATTGGACAGCTAAGTGGACTTAGTGATCTGATCATTACCACAAGAATCATCAGGATCGGATGAAAAAATATTTGCCGACTATTCAGAAAACCAGTAGTTTTTTGGAATCTTGGCACACCTTTCCAATGAAAGTGTCTTATGCAGTCTCTGCTTGTGGCTACTTCAAGAGGAAACAAACCATAGAGACAGAACTTAGAACTACTTTATTTTGTGAAATTTCAAAAAGCTAGTACAAACGGTGTTTGATTTAGAGTTCCAAACACATCAATCTATATAGGAGAAAATAGAGTGAAACCTAAAAATTCGAATTGTTACTGGAAACGAACGCTTCAAGGAAGAAGAGAGAAAATTGGGCACCTAAGTGGACTTATTGAATAGATCATTACCACAGAGAATCATGAAGATTGGGTGAAAAAATATATGCCGAGATTTCAGAAATCCAGTAGTTTTTTGGAAGCTTGGCACACCTTTGAAATGAAAGTGTCTTTCGGCAGTCTCTGTTGGGGTACTACAAGAGGAAACAAACCATAGACATAGAACTTAGAGCTACTTTATATTGTCAAGTTTCAAGGAGCTAGCACAAATCGTGTTTGATTCAGAGTTCCAAACACATCTATCTATATGGGAGAAAACAGAGTGAAACGTAAAAACTCAAACTGTTACTGGTAAGGAACGCTTCATCCTAGAAGAGTGAATATTGGGCAACTAAGTGGACTTAGTGAACTGATCATTACCACAAGAATCATCAGGATCGGATGAAAAAATATTTGCCGACTACTCAGAAAACCAGTAGTTTTTTGGAAGCTTGGCACACCTTTCCAATGAAAGTGTCTTATGCAGTCTCTGCTTGTGGCTACTTCCAGAGGAAACAAACCATAGAGACAGAACTTAGAACTACTTTATCTTGTGAAGTTTCAAAAAGCTAGCACAAACCGTGTTTGATTTAGAGTTCCAAACACATCTATCTATATAGGGGAAAACAGAGTGAAACCTAAAAATTCAAAGTGTCACTGGAAACGAATGCTTCAAGCAAGAAGAATGAAAACTGGGCAGCTAAGTGGACTTATTGAATTGATCATTACCACAGAGAATCATGAAGATTGGGTGAGAAAAATTTGCCAAGATTTCAGAAAAGCAGTACTTTTTTGGAAGCTTGGCACACCTTTGAAATGAAAGTGTTTTTCGGCAGTCTCTGCTTGGGGTAATTCAAGAGGAAACAAACCACAAAGACAGAACTCAGAACTACTTTATTTTGTCAAGTTTCAAGGAGCTAGCAAAAACCGTGTTTGATTTAGACTTCCAAACACATCTATCTATATAGGAGGAAATAGAGTGAAACCTAAAAATTCGAAGTGTTACTGGAAACGAACGCTTCAAGCAAGAAGAGTGAAAATTTTGCAGCTAAGTGGACTTAGTGAACTGATCATTACCACAGAGAATCATGAAGATGGTGTGAAAAAATATTTGCCGAGATTTCAGAAATCCAGCAGTATTTTGGAAGCTTGCCACACATTTGAAATGAAAGTGTCTTTCGGCAGTCTCTGATGGGGTACTTCAAGAGGAAACAAACCATAGACATAGAACTTAGAACTACTTTATTTTGTCAAGTTTCAACAGCTAGCACAAACCGTCCTTGATTCAGAGTTCCAAACACATCTATCTATATGGGAGAAAACAGAGTGAAACGTAAAAACTCAAACTGTTACTGGTAACGAACGCTTCATCTTAGAAGAGTGAATATTGGGCAGCTAAGTGGACTTAGTGAACTAATCATTAGCACAAGAATCATCAGATTCGGATGAAAAAATATTTGCCGACTACTCAGAAAACCACTAGTTTTTTGGAAGCTTGGCACACCTTTCCAATGAAAGTGTCTTACGCAGTCTCTGCTTGTGGCTACTTCCAGAGGAAACAAACCATAGCGACAGAACTTAGAACTACTTTATCTTGTGAAGTTTCAAAATCTAGCACACACCGTGTTTGATTTAGAGTTCCAAACACATCTATCTATATAGGAGGAAATAGAGTGAATCCTAATAATTCGAAGTGTTACTGGAAACGAACGCTTCATGCAAGAAGAGTGAAAATTGGGCAGCTAAGTGGACTTAGTGAACTGATCATTACCACAGAGAATCATCTAGATTGGGTGAAAAAATATTTGCCGAGATTTCAGAAATCCAGTAGTTTTTTGGAAGCTTGGCACACCTTTGAAATGAAAGTGTCTTTCGGCAGTCTCTGTTGGGGTACTACAAGAGGAAACAAACCATAGACATAGAACCTAGAACTACTTTATTTGGTCAAGTTTGAAGGAGCTAGCACAAATCGTGTTTGATTCAGAGTTCCAAACACATCTATCTATATGGGAGAAAACAGAGTGAAACGTAAAAACTCAAACTGTTACTGGTAACGAACGCTTCATCCTAGAAGAGTGAATATTGGGCAGCTAAGTGGACTTAGTGAACTGATCATTACCACAAGAATCATCAGGATCGGATGAAAAAATATTTGCCGACTATTCAGAAAACCAGTAGTTTTTTGGAAGCTTGGCACACCTTTACAATGAAAGTGTCTTACGCAGTCTCTGCTTGTGGCTACTTCAAGAGGAAACAAACCATAGAGACGGAACTTAGAACTACTTTATTTTGTGAAGTTTCAAAAAGCTAGCACAAACCGTGTTTGATTTAGACTTCCAAACACATCTAACTATATAGGAGAAAACAGAGTGAAACCTAAAAATTCAAAGTGTCACTGGAAACGAACGCTTCAAGCAAGAAGAATGAAAATTGGGCAGCAAAGTGGTCTTATTGAATTGATCATTACCACAGAGAATCATGAAGATTGGGTGAAAAAAAATTTGCCGAGATTTCAGAAAACCAGTACTTTTTTGGAAGCTTGGCACACCTTTGAAATGAAAGTGTCTTTCGGCAGTCTCTGTTGGGGTACTACAAGAGGAAACAAACCATAGATATAGAACTTAGAACTACTTTATTTTGTCAAGTTTCAAGGAGATAGCACAAACCGTGTTTGATTCAGAGTTCCAAACACATCTATCTATATGGGAGAAAACAGAGTGAAACGTAAAATTTCAAACTGTTACTGGTAACGAATGCTTCATCCTAGAAGAGTGAATATTGGGCAGCTAAGTGGACTTAGTGAACTGATCATTACCACAAGAATCATCAGGATCGGATGAAAAAATATTTGCCGACTATTCAGAAAACCAGTAGTTTTTTGGAATCTTGGCACACCTTTCCAATGAAAGTGTCTTATGCAGTCTCTGCTTGTGGCTACTTCAAGAGGAAACAAACCATAGAGACAGAACTTAGAACTACTTTATTTTGTGAAATTTCAAAAAGCTAGTACAAACGGTGTTTGATTTAGAGTTCCAAACACATCTATCTATATAGGAGAAAATAGAGTGAAACCTAAAAATTCGAATTGTTACTGGAAACGAACGCTTCAAGGAAGAAGAGAGAAAATTGGGCACCTAAGTGGACTTATTGAATAGATCATTACCACAGAGAATCATGAAGATTGGGTGAAAAAATATATGCCGAGATTTCAGAAATCCAGTAGTTTTTTGGAAGCTTGGCACACCTTTGAAATGAAAGTGTCTTTCGGCAGTCTCTGTTGGGGTACTACAAGAGGAAACAAACCATAGACATAGAACTTAGAACTACTTTATATTGTCAAGTTTCAAGGAGCTAGCACAAATCGTGTTTGATTCAGAGTTCCAAACACATCTATCTATATGGGAGAAAACAGAGTGAAACGTAAAAACTCAAACTGTTACTGGTAAGGAACGCTTCATCCTAGAAGAGTGAATTTTGGGCAGCTAAGTGGACTTAGTGAACTGATCATTACCACAAGAATCATCAGGATCGGATGAAAAAATATTTGCCGACTACTCAGAAAACCAGTAGTTTTTTGGAAGCTTGGCACACCTTTCCAATGAAAGTGTCTTATGCAGTCTCTGCTTGTGGCTACTTCCAGAGGAAACAAACCATAGAGACAGAACTTAGAACTACTTTATCTTGTGAAGTTTCAAAAAGCTAGCACAAACCGTGTTTGATTTAGAGTTCCAAACACATCTATCTATATAGGGGAAAACAGAGTGAAACCTAAAAATTCAAAGTGTCACTGGAAACGAATGCTTCAAGCAAGAAGAATGAAAATTGGGCAGCTAAGTGGACTTATTGAATTGATCATTACCACAGAGAATCATGAAGATTGGGTGAGAAAAAATTTGCCAAGATTTCAGAAAAGCAGTACTTTTTTGGAAGCTTGGCACACCTTTGAAATGAAAGTGTTTTTCGGCAGTCTCTGCTTGGGGTAATTCAAGAGGAAACAAACCACAAAGACAGAACTCAGAACTACTTTATTTTGTCAAGTTTCAAGGAGCTAGCAAAAACCGTGTTTGATTTAGACTTCCAAACACATCTATCTATATAGGAGGAAATAGAGTGAAACCTAAAAATTCGAAGTGTTACTGGAAACGAACGCTTCAAGCAAGAAGAGTGAAAATTTTGCAGCTAAGTGGACTTAGTGAACTGATCATTACCACAGAGAATCATGAAGATGGTGTGAAAAAATATTTGCCGAGATTTCAGAAATCCAGCAGTATTTTGGAAGCTTGGCACACATTTGAAATGAAAGTGTCTTTCGGCAGTCTCTGATGGGGTACTTCAAGAGGAAACAAACCATAGACATAGAACTTAGAACTACTTTATTTTGTCAAGTTTCAACAGCTAGCACAAACCGTCCTTGATTCAGAGTTCCAAACACATCTATCTATATGGGAGAAAACAGAGTGAAACGTAAAAACTCAAACTGTTACTGGTAACGAACGCTTCATCTTAGAAGAGTGAATATTGGGCAGCTAAGTGGACTTAGTGAACTAATCATTAGCACAAGAATCATCAGATTCGGATGAAAAAATATTTGCCGACTACTCAGAAAACCACTAGTTTTTTGGAAGCTTGGCACACCTTTCCAATGAAAGTGTCTTACGCAGTCTCTGCTTGTGGCTACTTCCAGAGGAAACAAACCATAGCGACAGAACTTAGAACTACTTTATCTTGTGAAGTTTCAAAATCTAGCACACACCGTGTTTGATTTAGAGTTCCAAACATATCTATCTATATAGGAGGAAATAGAGTGAATCCTAATAATTCGAAGTGTTACTGGAAACGAACGCTTCACGCAAGAAGAGTGAAAATTGGGCAGCTAAGTGGACTTAGTGAACTGATCATTACCACAGAGAATCATCTAGATTGGGTGAAAAAATATTTGCCGAGATTTCAGAAATCCAGTAGTTTTTTGGAAGCTTGGCACACCTTTGAAATGAAAGTGTCTTTCGGCAGTCTCTGTTGGGGTACTACAAGAGGAAACAAACCATAGACATAGAACCTAGAACTACTTTATTTGGTCAAGTTTCAAGGAGCTAGCACAAATCGTGTTTGATTCAGAGTTCCAAACACATCTATCTATATGGGAGAAAACAGAGTGAAACGTAAAAACTCAAACTGTTACTGGTAACGAACGCTTCATCCTAGAAGAGTGAATATTGGGCAGCTAAGTGGACTTAGTGAACTGATCATTACCACAAGAATCATCAGGATCGGATGAAAAAATATTTGCCGACTATTCAGAAAACCAGTATTTTTTTGGAAGCTTGGCACACCTTTACAATGAAAGTGTCTTACGCAGTCTCTGCTTGTGGCTACTTCAAGAGGAAACAAACCATAGAGACGGAACTTAGAACTACTTTATTTTGTGAAGTTTCAAAAAGCTAGCACAAACCGTGTTTGATTTAGACTTCCAAACACATCTATCTATATAGGAGAAAACAGAGTGAAACCTAAAAATTCAAAGTGTCACTGGAAACGAACGCTTCAAGCAAGAAGAATGAAAATTGGGCAGCAAAGTGGTCTTATTGAATTGATCATTACCACAGAGAATCATGAAGATTGGGTGAAAAAAAATTTGCCGAGATTTCAGAAAACCAGTACTTTTTTGGAAGCTTGGCACACCTTTGAAATGAAAGTGTCTTTCGGCAGTCTCTGTTGGGGTACTACAAGAGGAAACAAACCATAGATATAGAACTTAGAACTACTTTATTTTGTCAAGTTTCAAGGAGATAGCACAAACCGTGTTTGATTCAGAGTTCCAAACACATCTATCTATATGGGAGAAAACAGAGTGAAACGTAAAATTTCAAACTGTTACTGGTAACGAACGCTTCATCCTAGAAGAGTGAATATTGGGCAGCTAAGTGGACTTAGTGAACTGATCATTACCACAAGAATCATCAGGATCGGATGAAAAAATATTTGCCGACTATTCAGAAAACCAGTAGTTTTTTGGAATCTTGGCACACCTTTCCAATGAAAGTGTCTTATGCAGTCTCTGCTTGTGGCTACTTCAAGAGGAAACAAACCATAGAGACAGAACTTAGAACTACTTTATTTTGTGAAATTTCAAAAAGCTAGTACAAACGGTGTTTGATTTAGAGTTCCAAACACATCTATCTATATAGGAGAAAATAGAGTGAAACCTAAAAATTCGAATTGTTACTGGAAACGAACGCTTCAAGGAAGAAGAGAGAAAATTGGGCACCTAAGTGGACTTATTGAATAGATCATTACCACAGAGAATCATGAAGATTGGGTGAAAAAATATATGCCGAGATTTCAGAAATCCAGTAGTTTTTTGGAAGCTTGGCACACCTTTGAAATGAAAGTGTCTTTCGGCAGTCTCTGTTGGGGTACTACAAGAGGAAACAAACCATAGACATAGAACTTAGAACTACTTTATATTGTCAAGTTTCAAGGAGCTAGCACAAATCGTGTTTGATTCAGAGTTCCAAACACATCTATCTATATGGGAGAAAACAGAGTGAAACGTAAAAACTCAAACTGTTACTGGTAAGGAACGCTTCATCCTAGAAGAGTGAATATTGGGCAGCTAAGTGGACTTAGTGAACTGATCATTACCACAAGAATCATCAGGATCGGATGAAAAAATATTTGCCGACTACTCAGAAAACCAGTAGTTTTTTGGAAGCTTGGCACACCTTTCCAATGAAAGTGTCTTATGCAGTCTCTGCTTGTGGCTACTTCCAGAGGAAACAAACCATAGAGACAGAACTTAGAACTACTTTATCTTGTGAAGTTTCAAAAAGCTAGCACAAACCGTGTTTGATTTAGAGTTCCAAACACATCTATCTATATAGGGGAAAACAGAGTGAAACCTAAAAATTCAAAGTGTCACTGGAAACGAATGCTTCAAGCAAGAAGAATGAAAATTGGGCAGCTAAGTGGACTTATTGAATTGATCATTACCACAGAGAATCATGAAGATTGGGTGAGAAAAAATTTGCCAAGATTTCAGAAAAGCAGTACTTTTTTGGAAGCTTGGCACACCTTTGAAATGAAAGTGTTTTTCGGCAGTCTCTGCTTGGGGTAATTCAAGAGGAAACAAACCACAAAGACAGAACTCAGAACTACTTTATTTTGTCAAGTTTCAAGGAGCTAGCAAAAACCGTGTTTGATTTAGACTTCCAAACACATCTATCTATATAGGAGGAAATAGAGTGAAACCTAAAAATTCGAAGTGTTACTGGAAACGAACGCTTCAAGCAAGAAGAGTGAAAATTTTGCAGCTAAGTGGACTTAGTGAACTGATCATTACCACAGAGAATCATGAAGATGGTGTGAAAAAATATTTGCCGAGATTTCAGAAACCCAGCAGTATTTTGGAAGCTTGGCACACATTTGAAATGAAAGTGTCTTTCGGCAGTCTCTGATGGGGTACTTCAAGAGGAAACAAACCATAGACATAGAACTTAGAACTACTTTATTTTGTCAAGTTTCAACAGCTAGCACAAACCGTCCTTGATTCAGAGTTCCAAACACATCTATCTATATGGGAGAAAACAGAGTGAAACGTAAAAACTCAAACTGTTACTGGTAACGAACGCTTCATCTTAGAAGAGTGAATATTGGGCAGCTAAGTGGACTTAGTGAACTAATCATTAGCACAAGAATCATCAGATTCGGATGAAAAAATATTTGCCGACTACTCAGAAAACCACTAGTTTTTTGGAAGCTTGGCACACCTTTCCAATGAAAGTGTCTTACGCAGTCTCTGCTTGTGGCTACTTCCAGAGGAAACAAACCATAGCGACAGAACTTAGAACTACTTTATCTTGTGAAGTTTCAAAATCTAGCACACACCGTGTTTGATTTAGAGTTCCAAACACATCTATCTATATAGGAGGAAATAGAGTGAATCCTAATAATTCGAAGTGTTACTGGAAACGAACGCTTCACGCAAGAAGAGTGAAAATTGGGCAGCTAAGTGGACTTAGTGAACTGATCATTACCACAGAGAATCATCTAGATTGGGTGAAAAAATATTTGCCGAGATTTCAGAAATCCAGTAGTTTTTTGGAAGCTTGGCACACCTTTGAAATGAAAGTGTCTTTCGGCAGTCTCTGTTGGGGTACTACAAGAGGAAACAAACCATAGACATAGAACCTAGAACTACTTTATTTGGTCAAGTTTCAAGGAGCTAGCACAAATCGTGTTTGATTCAGAGTTCCAAACACATCTATCTATATGGGAGAAAACAGAGTGAAACGTAAAAACTCAAACTGTTACTGGTAACGAACGCTTCATCCTAGAAGAGTGAATATTGGGCAGCTAAGTGGACTTAGTGAACTGATCATTACCACAAGAATCATCAGGATCGGATGAAAAAATATTTGCCGACTATTCAGAAAACCAGTATTTTTTTGGAAGCTTGGCACACCTTTACAATGAAAGTGTCTTACGCAGTCTCTGCTTGTGGCTACTTCAAGAGGAAACAAACCATAGAGACGGAACTTAGAACTACTTTATTTTGTGAAGTTTCAAAAAGCTAGCACAAACCGTGTTTGATTTAGACTTCCAAACACATCTATCTATATAGGAGAAAACAGAGTGAAACCTAAAAATTCAAAGTGTCACTGGAAACGAACGCTTCAAGCAAGAAGAATGAAAATTGGGCAGCAAAGTGGTCTTATTGAATTGATCATTACCACAGAGAATCATGAAGATTGGGTGAAAAAAAATTTGCCGAGATTTCAGAAAACCAGTACTTTTTTGGAAGCTTGGCACACCTTTGAAATGAAAGTGTCTTTTGGCAGTCTCTGTTGGGGTACTACAAGAGGAAACAAACCATAGATATAGAACTTAGAACTACTTTATTTTGTCAAGTTTCAAGGAGATAGCACAAACCGTGTTTGATTCAGAGTTCCAAACACATCTATCTATATGGGAGAAAACAGAGTGAAACGTAAAATTTCAAACTGTTACTGGTAACGAATGCTTCATCCTAGAAGAGTGAATATTGGGCAGCTAAGTGGACTTAGTGAACTGATCATTACCACAAGAATCATCAGGATCGGATGAAAAAATATTTGCCGACTATTCAGAAAACCAGTAGTTTTTTGGAATCTTGGCACACCTTTCCAATGAAAGTGTCTTATGCAGTCTCTGCTTGTGGCTACTTCAAGAGGAAACAAACCATAGAGACAGAACTTAGAACTACTTTATTTTGTGAAATTTCAAAAAGCTAGTACAAACGGTGTTTGATTTAGAGTTCCAAACACATCTATCTATATAGGAGAAAATAGAGTGAAACCTAAAAATTCGAATTGTTACTGGAAACGAACGCTTCAAGGAAGAAGAGAGAAAATTGGGCACCTAAGTGGACTTATTGAATAGATCATTACCACAGAGAATCATGAAGATTGGGTGAAAAAATATATGCCGAGATTTCAGAAATCCAGTAGTTTTTTGGAAGCTTGGCACACCTTTGAAATGAAAGTGTCTTTCGGCAGTCTCTGTTGGGGTACTACAAGAGGAAACAAACCATAGACATAGAACTTAGAACTACTTTATATTGTCAAGTTTCAAGGAGCTAGCACAAATCGTGTTTGATTCAGAGTTCCAAACACATCTATCTATATGGGAGAAAACAGAGTGAAACGTAAAAACTCAAACTGTTACTGGTAAGGAACGCTTCATCCTAGAAGAGTGAATATTGGGCAGCTAAGTGGACTTAGTGAACTGATCATTACCACAAGAATCATCAGGATCGGATGAAAAAATATTTGCCGACTACTCAGAAAACCAGTAGTTTTTTGGAAGCTTTGCACACCTTTCCAATGAAAGTGTCTTATGCAGTCTCTGCTTGTGGCTACTTCCAGAGGAAACAAACCATAGAGACAGAACTTAGAACTACTTTATCTTGTGAAGTTTCAAAAAGCTAGCACAAACCGTGTTTGATTTAGAGTTCCAAACACATCTATCTATATAGGGGAAAACAGAGTGAAACCTAAAAATTCAAAGTGTCACTGGAAACGAATGCTTCAAGCAAGAAGAATGAAAATTGGGCAGCTAAGTGGACTTATTGAATTGATCATTACCACAGAGAATCATGAAGATTGGGTGAGAAAAAATTTGCCAAGATTTCAGAAAAGCAGTACTTTTTTGGAAGCTTGGCACACCTTTGAAATGAAAGTGTTTTTCGGCAGTCTCTGCTTGGGGTAATTCAAGAGGAAACAAACCACAAAGACAGAACTCAGAACTACTTTATTTTGTCAAGTTTCAAGGAGCTAGCAAAAACCGTGTTTGATTTAGACTTCCAAACACATCTATCTATATAGGAGGAAATAGAGTGAAACCTAAAAATTCGAAGTGTTACTGGAAACGAACGCTTCAAGCAAGAAGAGTGAAAATTTTGCAGCTAAGTGGACTTAGTGAACTGATCATTACCACAGAGAATCATGAAGATGGTGTGAAAAAATATTTGCCGAGATTTCAGAAATCCAGCAGTATTTTGGAAGCTTGCCACACATTTGAAATGAAAGTGTCTTTCGGCAGTCTCTGATGGGGTACTTCAAGAGGAAACAAACCATAGACATAGAACTTAGAACTACTTTATTTTGTCAAGTTTCAACAGCTAGCACAAACCGTCCTTGATTCAGAGTTCCAAACACATCTATCTATATGGGAGAAAACAGAGTGAAACGTAAAAACTCAAACTGTTACTGGTAACGAACGCTTCATCTTAGAAGAGTGAATATTGGGCAGCTAAGTGGACTTAGTGAACTAATCATTAGCACAAGAATCATCAGATTCGGATGAAAAAATATTTGCCGACTACTCAGAAAACCACTAGTTTTTTGGAAGCTTGGCACACCTTTCCAATGAAAGTGTCTTACGCAGTCTCTGCTTGTGGCTACTTCCAGAGGAAACAAACCATAGCGACAGAACTTAGAACTACTTTATCTTGTGAAGTTTCAAAATCTAGCACACACCGTGTTTGATTTAGAGTTCCAAACACATCTATCTATATAGGAGGAAATAGAGTGAATCCTAATAATTCGAAGTGTTACTGGAAACGAACGCTTCACGCAAGAAGAGTGAAAATTGGGCAGCTAAGTGGACTTAGTGAACTGATCATTACCACAGAGAATCATCTAGATTGGGTGAAAAAATATTTGCCGAGATTTCAGAAATCCAGTAGTTTTTTGGAAGCTTGGCACACCTTTGAAATGAAAGTGTCTTTCGGCAGTCTCTGTTGGGGTACTACAAGAGGAAACAAACCATAGACATAGAACCTAGAACTACTTTATTTGGTCAAGTTTCAAGGAGCTAGCACAAATCGTGTTTGATTCAGAGTTCCAAACACATCTATCTATATGGGAGAAAACAGAGTGAAACGTAAAAACTCAAACTGTTACTGGTAACGAACGCTTCATCCTAGAAGAGTGAATATTGGGCAGCTAAGTGGACTTAGTGAACTGATCATTACCACAAGAATCATCAGGATCGGATGAAAAAATATTTGCCGACTATTCAGAAAACCAGTATTTTTTTGGAAGCTTGGCACACCTTTACAATGAAAGTGTCTTACGCAGTCTCTGCTTGTGGCTACTTCAAGAGGAAACAAACCATAGAGACGGAACTTAGAACTACTTTATTTTGTGAAGTTTCAAAAAGCTAGCACAAACCGTGTTTGATTTAGACTTCCAAACACATCTATCTATATAGGAGAAAACAGAGTGAAACCTAAAAATTCAAAGTGTCACTGGAAACGAACGCTTCAAGCAAGAAGAATGAAAATTGGGCAGCAAAGTGGTCTTATTGAATTGATCATTACCACAGAGAATCATGAAGATTGGGTGAAAAAAATTTGCCGAGATTTCAGAAAACCAGTACTTTTTTGGAAGCTTGGCACACCTTTGAAATGAAAGTGTCTTTCGGCAGTCTCTGTTGGGGTACTACAAGAGGAAACAAACCATAGATATAGAACTTAGAACTACTTTATTTTGTCAAGTTTCAAGGAGATAGCACAAACCGTGTTTGATTCAGAGTTCCAAACACATCTATCTATATGGGAGAAAACAGAGTGAAACGTAAAATTTCAAACTGTTACTGGTAACGAATGCTTCATCCTAGAAGAGTGAATATTGGGCAGCTAAGTGGACTTAGTGAACTGATCATTACCACAAGAATCATCAGGATCGGATGAAAAAATATTTGCCGACTATTCAGAAAACCAGTAGTTTTTTGGAATCTTGGCACACCTTTCCAATGAAAGTGTCTTATGCAGTCTCTGCTTGTGGCTACTTCAAGAGGAAACAAACCATAGAGACAGAACTTAGAACTACTTTATTTTGTGAAATTTCAAAAAGCTAGTACAAACGGTGTTTGATTTAGAGTTCCAAACACATCTATCTATATAGGAGAAAATAGAGTGAAACCTAAAAATTCGAATTGTTACTGGAAACGAACGCTTCAAGGAAGAAGAGAGAAAATTGGGCACCTAAGTGGACTTATTGAATAGATCATTACCACAGAGAATCATGAAGATTGGGTGAAAAAATATATGCCGAGATTTCAGAAATCCAGTAGTTTTTTGGAAGCTTGGCACACCTTTGAAATGAAAGTGTCTTTCGGCAGTCTCTGTTGGGGTACTACAAGAGGAAACAAACCATAGACATAGAACTTAGAACTACTTTATATTGTCAAGTTTCAAGGAGCTAGCACAAATCGTGTTTGATTCAGAGTTCCAAACACATCTATCTATATGGGAGAAAACAGAGTGAAACGTAAAAACTCAAACTGTTACTGGTAAGGAACGCTTCATCCTAGAAGAGTGAATATTGGGCAGCTAAGTGGACTTAGTGAACTGATCATTACCACAAGAATCATCAGGATCGGATGAAAAAATATTTGCCGACTACTCAGAAAACCAGTAGTTTTTTGGAAGCTTGGCACACCTTTCCAATGAAAGTGTCTTATGCAGTCTCTGCTTGTGGCTACTTCCAGAGGAAACAAACCATAGAGACAGAACTTAGAACTACTTTATCTTGTGAAGTTTCAAAAAGCTAGCACAAACCGTGTTTGATTTAGAGTTCCAAACACATCTATCTATATAGGGGAAAACAGAGTGAAACCTAAAAATTCAAAGTGTCACTGGAAACGAATGGTTCAAGCAAGAAGAATGAAAATTGGGCAGCTAAGTGGACTTATTGAATTGATCATTACCACAGAGAATCATGAAGATTGGGTGAGAAAAAATTTGCCAAGATTTCAGAAAAGCAGTACTTTTTTGGAAGCTTGGCACACCTTTGAAATGAAAGTGTTTTTCGGCAGTCTCTGCTTGGGGTAATTCAAGAGGAAACAAACCACAAAGACAGAACTCAGAACTACTTTATTTTGTCAAGTTTCAAGGAGCTAGCAAAAACCGTGTTTGATTTAGACTTCCAAACACATCTATCTATATAGGAGGAAATAGAGTGAAACCTAAAAATTCGAAGTGTTACTGGAAACGAACGCTTCAAGCAAGAAGAGTGAAAATTTTGCAGCTAAGTGGACTTAGTGAACTGATCATTACCACAGAGAATCATGAAGATGGTGTGAAAAAATATTTGCCGAGATTTCAGAAATCCAGCAGTATTTTGGAAGCTTGCCACACATTTGAAATGAAAGTGTCTTTCGGCAGTCTCTGATGGGGTACTTCAAGAGGAAACAAACCATAGACATAGAACTTAGAACTACTTTATTTTGTCAAGTTTCAACAGCTAGCACAAACCGTCCTTGATTCAGAGTTCCAAACACATCTATCTATATGGGAGAAAACAGAGTGAAACGTAAAAACTCAAACTGTTACTGGTAACGAACGCTTCATCTTAGAAGAGTGAATATTGGGCAGCTAAGTGGACTTAGTGAACTAATCATTAGCACAAGAATCATCAGATTCGGATGAAAAAATATTTGCCGACTACTCAGAAAACCACTAGTTTTTTGGAAGCTTGGCACACCTTTCCAATGAAAGTGTCTTACGCAGTCTCTGCTTGTGGCTACTTCCAGAGGAAACAAACCATAGCGACAGAACTTAGAACTACTTTATCTTGTGAAGTTTCAAAATCTAGCACACACCGTGTTTGATTTAGAGTTCCAAACACATCTATCTATATAGGAGGAAATAGAGTGAATCCTAATAATTCGAAGTGTTACTGGAAACGAACGCTTCACGCAAGAAGAGTGAAAATTGGGCAGCTAAGTGGACTTAGTGAACTGATCATTACCACAGAGAATCATCTAGATTGGGTGAAAAAATATTTGCCGAGATTTCAGAAATCCAGTAGTTTTTTGGAAGCTTGGCACACCTTTGAAATGAAAGTGTCTTTCGGCAGTCTCTGTTGGGGTACTACAAGAGGAAACAAACCATAGACATAGAACCTAGAACTACTTTATTTGGTCAAGTTTCAAGGAGCTAGCACAAATCGTGTTTGATTCAGAGTTCCAAACACATCTATCTATATGGGAGAAAACAGAGTGAAACGTAAAAACTCAAACTGTTACTGGTAACGAACGCTTCATCCTAGAAGAGTGAATATTGGGCAGCTAAGTGGACTTAGTGAACTGATCATTACCACAAGAATCATCAGGATCGGATGAAAAAATATTTGCCGACTATTCAGAAAACCAGTATTTTTTTGGAAGCTTGGCACACCTATACAATGAAAGTGTCTTACGCAGTCTCTGCTTGTGGCTACTTCAAGAGGAAACAAACCATAGAGACGGAACTTAGAACTACTTTATTTTGTGAAGTTTCAAAAAGCTAGCACAAACCGTGTTTGATTTAGACTTCCAAACACATCTATCTATATAGGAGAAAACAGAGTGAAACCTAAAAATTCAAAGTGTCACTGGAAACGAACGCTTCAAGCAAGAAGAATGAAAATTGGGCAGCAAAGTGGTCTTATTGAATTGATCATTACCACAGAGAATCATGAAGATTGGGTGAAAAAAAATTTGCCGAGTTTTCAGAAAACCAGTACTTTTTTGGAAGCTTGGCACACCTTTGAAATGAAAGTGTCTTTCGGCAGTCTCTGTTGGGGTACTACAAGAGGAAACAAACCATAGATATAGAACTTAGAACTACTTTATTTTGTCAAGTTTCAAGGAGATAGCACAAACCGTGTTTGATTCAGAGTTCCAAACACATCTATCTATATGGGAGAAAACAGAGTGAAACGTAAAATTTCAAACTGTTACTGGTAACGAATGCTTCATCCTAGAAGAGTGAATATTGGGCAGCTAAGTGGACTTAGTGAACTGATCATTACCACAAGAATCATCAGGATCGGATGAAAAAATATTTGCCGACTATTCAGAAAACCAGTAGTTTTTTGGAATCTTGGCACACCTTTCCAATGAAAGTGTCTTATGCAGTCTCTGCTTGTGGCTACTTCAAGAGGAAACAAACCATAGAGACAGAACTTAGAACTACTTTATTTTGTGAAATTTCAAAAAGCTAGTACAAACGGTGTTTGATTTAGAGTTCCAAACACATCTATCTATATAGGAGAAAATAGAGTGAAACCTAAAAATTCGAATTGTTACTGGAAACAAACGCTTCAAGGAAGAAGAGAGAAAATTGGGCACCTAAGTGGACTTATTGAATAGATCATTACCACAGAGAATCATGAAGATTGGGTGAAAAAATATATGCCGAGATTTCAGAAATCCAGTAGTTTTTTGGAAGCTTGGCACACCTTTGAAATGAAAGTGTCTTACGCAGTCTCTGTTTGTGGCTACTTCAAGAGGAAACAAACTATAGAGACGGAACGTAGAACTACTTTATTTTGTGAAGTTTCAAAAAGCTAGCACAAACCGTGTTTGATTTAGACTTCCAAACACATCTATCTATATAGGAGAAAACAGAGTGAAACCTAAAAATTCAAAGTGTCACTGGAAACGAACGCTTCAAGCAAGAAGAATGAAAATTGGGCAGCAAAGTGGTCTTATTGAATTGATCATTACCACAGAGAATCATGAAGATTGGGTGAAAAAAAAATTTGCCGAGATTTCAGAAAACAAGTACTTTTTTGGAAGCTTGGCACACCTTGGAAATGAAAGTGTCTTTCGGCAGGCTCTGCTTGGGGTAATTCAAGAGAAAACAAACCACAAAGACAGAACTTATAACTACTTTATTTTGTCAAGTTTCAAGGTGCTAGCACAAACCGTGTTTGATTTAGACTTCCAAACACATGTATCTATATAGGAGGAAATAGAGTGAAAACTAAAAAATCGAAGTGTTACTGGAAACGAACGCTTCAAGCAAGAAGAGTGAAAATTGGGCAGCTAAGTGGACTTAGTGAACTGATCATTACCACAGAGAATCATCTAGATTGGGTGAAAAAATATTTGCCGAGATTTCAGAAATTCAGCAGTATTTTGGAAGCTTGGCACACATTTGAAATGAAAGTGTCTTTCGGCAGTCTCTGATGGGGTACTTCAAGAGGAAACAAACCATAGACATAGAACTTAGAACTACTTTATTTTGTCAAGTTTCAACAGCTAGCACATACCGTCCTTGATTCAGAGTTCCAAACACATCTATCTATATGGCAGAAAACAGAGTGAAACGTAAAAAACTCAAACTGTTACTGGTAACGAACACTTCATCTTAGAAGAGTGAATATTGGGCAGCTAAGTGGATTAGTGAACTGATCATTACCACAAAAATCATCAGGATCGGATGAAAAAATATTTGCCGACTACTCAGAAAACCACTACTTTTTTGGAAGCTTGGCACACCTTTCCAATGAAAGTGTCTTACGCAGTCTCTGCTTGTGGCTACTTCCAGATGAAACAAACCATAGAGACAGAACTTAGAACTACTTTATCTTGTGAAGTTTCAAAAAGCTAGCACACACCGTGTTTGATTTAGAGTTCCAAACACATCTATCTATATAGGAGAAAACAGAGTGAAACCTAAAAATTCAAAGTGTCACTGGAAACGAACGCTTCAAGCAAGAAGAATGAAAATTGGGCAGCTAAGTGGACTTATTGAATTGATCATTAACACAGAGAATCATGAAGATTGGGTGAAAAAAAATTTGCCGATATTTCAGAAAACCCGTACTTTTTTGGAAGCTTGGCACACCTTTGAAATGAAAGTGTCTTTCGGCAGTCTCTGCTTGGGGTAATTCAAGAGGAAACAAACCACAAAGACAGAACTTAGAACAACTTTATTTTGTCAAGTTTCAAGGAGCTAGCAGAAACCATGTTTGATTTAGACTTCCAAACACATCTATCTATATAGGAGGAAATAGAGTGAATCCTAATAATTCCAAGTGTTACTGGAAACGAACGCTTCAAGCAAGAAGAGTGAAAATTGGGCAGCTAAGTGGACTTAGTGAACTGATCATTACCACAGAGAATCATCTAGATTGGGTGAAAAAATATTTGCCGAGATTTCAGAAATCCAGTAGTTTTTTGGAAGCTTGGCACACCTTTGAAATGAAAGTGTCTTTCGGCAGTCTCTGTTGGGGTACTACAAGAGGAAACAAACCATAGACATAGAACTTAGAACTACTTTATTTGGTCAAGTTTCATGGAGCTAGCACAAATCGTGTTTGATTCAGAGTTCCAAACACATCTATCTATATGGGAGAAAACAGAGTGAAACGTAAAAACTCAAACTGTTACTGGTAACGAACGCTTCATCCTAGAAGAGTGAATATTGGGCAGCTAAGTGGACTTAGTGAACTGATCATTACCACAAGAATCATCAGGATCGGATGAAAAAATATTTGCCGACTATTCAGAAAACCAGTAGTTTTCTGGAAGCTTGGCACACCTTTCCAATGAAAGTGTCTTACGCAGCCTCTGCTTGTGGCTACTTCAAGAGGAAACAAACCATAGAGACAGAACTTAGAACTACTTTATTTTGTGAAGTTTCAAAAAGCTAGTACAAACGGTGTTTGATTTAGAGTTCAAAACACATCTATCTATATAGGAGAAAATAGAGTGAAACCTAAAAATTCGAATTGTTACTGGAAACGAACGCTTCAAGCAAGAAGAGAGAAAATTGGGCAGCTAAGTGGACTTATTGAATAGATCATTACCACAGAGAATCATGAAGATTGGGTGAAAAAATATTTGCCGAGACTTCAGAAATCCAGTAGTTTTTTTGGAAGCTTGGCACCCCTTTGAAATGAAAGTGTCTTTCGGCAGTCTCTGTTGGGGTACTACAAGAAGAAACAAACATAGACATAGAACTTAGAACTACTTTATTTGGTCAAGTTTCAAGGAGCTAGCACAAATCGTGTTTGATTCAGAGTTCCAAACACATCTATCTATATGGGATAAAACACAGTGAAACGTAAAAACTCAAACTGTTACTGGTAACGAACGCTTCATCCTAGAAGAGTGAATATTGGGCAGCTAAGTGGACTAGTGAACTGCTCATTACCACAAGAATCATCAGGATCGGATGAAAAAATATTTGCCGACTATTCACAAAACCAGTAGTTTTTTGGAAGCTTGGCACACCTTTCCAATGAAAGTGTCTTACGCAGTCTCTGTTTGTGGCTACTTCAAGAGGAAACAAACCATAGAGACAGAACTTAGAACTACTTTATTTTGTAAAGTTTCAAAATGCTAGCACAAACCGTGTTTGATTTAGAGTTCCAAACACACCTATCATATAGGAGAAAACAGAGTGAAACCTAAAATTTCAAAGTGTCACTGGAAACGAACGCATCAAGCAAGAAGAATGAAAATTGGGCAGCTAAGTGGACTTATTGAATTGATCATTACCACAGAGAATCATGAAGATTGGGTGAAAAAAAATTTGCCGAGATTTCAGAAAACAAGTACTTTTTTGGAAGCTTGGCACACCTTTGAAATGAAAGTGTCGTTCGGCAGTCTCTGCTTGGGGTAATTCAAGAGAAAACAAACCACAAAGACAGAAATTATAACTACTTTATTTTGTCAAGTTTCAAGGAGCTAGCAAAAACCGTGTTTGATTTAGACTTCCAACCACATCTATCGATATAGGAGGAAATAGAGTGAAACCTAAAAATTCGAAGTGTTACTGGAAACGAACGCTTCAAGCAAGAAGAGTGAAAATTGGGCAGCTAAGTGGACTTAGTGAACTGATCATTACCACAGAGAATCATGAAGATGGGGTGAAAAAATATTTGCCGAGATTTCAGAAATCCAGCAGTATTTTGGAAGCTTGGCACACACTTGAAATGAAAGTGTCTTTCGGCAGTCTCTGATGGGGTACTTCAAGAGGAAACAAACCAGAGACATAGAACTTAGAACTACTTTATTTTGTCAAGTTTCAACAGCTAGCACAAACCGTCCTTGATTCAGAGTTCCAAACACATCTATCTATATGGGAGAAAACAGAGTGAAACGTAAAAACTCAAACTGTTACTGGTAACGAACGCTTCCTCTTAGAAGAGTGAATATTGGGCAGCTAAGTGGACTTAGTGAACTGATCATTACCACAAGAATCATCAGGATCGGATGAAAAAATATTTGCCGACTACTGAGAAAACCAGTAGTTTTTTGGAAGCTTGGCACACCTTTCCAATGAAAGTGTCTTACGCAGTCTCTGCTTGTGGCTACTTCCAGAGGAAACAAACCTTAGAGACAGAACTTAAAACTACTTTATCTTGTGAACTTTCAAAAAGCTAGCACAAACCGTGTTTGATTTAGACTTCCAAACACATCTATCTATATAGGAGAAAACAGAGTGAAACCTAAAAATTCAAAGTGTCACTGGAAACGAACGCTTCAAGCAAGATGAATGAAAATTGGGCAGCTAAGTGGACTTATTGAATTGATCATTACCACAGAGAATCATGAAGATTGGGTGAAAAAAAATTTGCCGAGATTTCAGAAAACAAGTACTTTTTTGGAAGCTTGGCACACCTTTGAAATGAAAGTGTCTTTCGGCAGTCTCTCCTTGGGGTAATTCAAGAGGAAACAATCCACAAAGACAGAACTCAGAACTACTTTATTTTGTCAAGTTTCAAGGAGCTAGCACAAACCGTGTTTGATTTAGACTTCCAAACACATCTATCTATATAGGAGGAAATAGAGTGAAACCTAAAAATTCGAAGTGTTTCTGGAAACGAACGCTTCAAGCAAGAAGAGTGAAAATTGGGCAGCTAAGTGGACTTAGTGAACTGATCATTACCACAGAGAATCATCTAGATTGGGTGAAACAATATTTGCCGAGATTTCAGAAATCCAGTAGTTTTTTGGAAGCTTGGCACACCTTTGAAATGAAAGTGTCTTTCGGCAGTCTCTGTTGGGGTATTACAAGAGGAAACAAACCATAGACATAGAACTTAGAACTACTTTATTTGGTCAAGTTTCAAGGAGCTAGCACAAACCGTGTTTGATTCAGAGTTCCAAACATATCTATCTATATGGGAGAAAACAGAGTGAAACATAAAAACTCAAACTGTTACTGGTAACGAACACTTCATCCTAGAAGAGTGAATATTGGGCAGGTAAGTGGACTTAGTGAACTGATCATTACCACAAGAATCATCAGGATCGGATGAAAAAATATTTGCCGACTATTCAAAAAACCAGTAGTTTTTTGGAAGCTTGGCACACCTTTACAATGAAAGTGTCTTACGCAGTCTCTGCTTGTGGCTACTTCAAGAGGAAACAAACCATAGAGACGGAACTTAGAACTACTTTATTTTGTGAAGTTTCAAAAAGCTAGCACAAACCGTGTTTGATTTAGACTTCCAAACACATCTATCTATATAGGAGAAAACAGAGTGAAACCTAAAAATTCAAAGTGTCACTGGAAACGAACGCTTCAAGCAAGAAGAATGAAAATTGGGCAGCTAAGTGGACTTATTGAATTGATCATTACCACAGAGAATCATGAAGATTGGGTGAAAAAAAATTTGCCGAGATTTCAGAAAACAAGTACTTTTTTGGAAGCTTGGCACACCTTTGAAATGAAGGTGTCTTTCGGCAGTCTCTCCTTGGGGTAATTCAAGAGGAAACAATCCACAAAGACAGAACTCAGAACTACTTTATTTTGTCAAGTTTCAAGGAGCTAGCACAAACCGTGTTTGATTTAGACTTCCAAACACATCTATCTATATAGGAGGAAATATAGTGAAACATAAAAATTCGAAGTGTTACTGAAACGAATGCTTCAAGCAAGAAGAGTGAAAATTGGGCAGCTAAGTGGACTTAGTGAACTGATCATTACCACAGAGAATCATCTAGATTGGGTGAAAAAATATTTGCCGAGATTTCAGAAATCCAGTAGTTTTTTGGAAGCTTGGCACACCTTTGAAATGAAAGTGTCTTTCGACAGTCTCTGTTGGGGTACTACAAGAGGAAACAAACCATAGATATAGAACTTAGAACTACTTTATTTTGTCAAGTTTCAACAGCTAGCACAAACCGTCCTTGATTCAGAGTTCCAAACACATCTATCTATATGGGAGAAAACAGAGTGAAACGTAAAAAACTCAAACTGTTACTGGTAACGAACGCTTCATCTTAGAAGAGTGAATATTGGGCAGCTAAGTGGACTTAGTGAACTGATCATTACCACAAGAATCATCAGGATCGGATGAAAAAATATTTGCCGACTACTGAGAAAACCAGTAGTTTTTTGGAAGCTTGGCACACCTTTCCAATGAAAGTGTCTTACGCAGTCTCTGCTTGTGGCTACTTCCAGAGGAAACAAACCATAGAGACAGAACGTAGAACTACTTTATCTTGTGAACTTTCAAAAAGCTAGCACAAACCGTGTTTGATTTAGACTTCCAAACACATCTATCTATATAGGAGAAAACAGAGTGAAACCTAAAAATTCAAAGTGTCACTGGAAACGAACGCTTCAAGCAAGATGAATGAAAATTGGGCAGCTAAGTGGACTTATTGAATTGATCATTACCACAGAGAATCATGAAGATTGGGTGAAAAAAAATTTGCCGAGATTTCAGAAAACAAGTACTTTTTTGGAAGCTTGGCACACCTTTGAAATGAAAGTGTCTTTCGGCAGTCTCTCCTTGGGGTAATTCAAGAGGAAACAATCCACAAAGACAGAACTCAGAACTACTTTATTTTGTCAAGTTTCAAGGAGCTAGCACAAACCGTGTTTGATTTAGACTTCCAAACACATCTATCTATATAGGAGGAAATAGAGTGAAACCTAAAAATTCGAAGTGTTTCTGGAAACGAACGCTTCAAGCAAGAAGAGTGAAAATTGGGCAGCTAAGTGGACTTAGTGAACTGATCATTACCACAGAGAATCATCTAGATTGGGTGAAACAATATTTGCCGAGATTTCAGAAATCCAGTAGTTTTTTGGAAGCTTGGCACACCTTTGAAATGAAAGTGTCTTTCGGCAGTCTCTGTTGGGGTATTACAAGAGGAAACAAACCATAGACATAGAACTTAGAACTACTTTATTTGGTCAAGTTTCAAGGAGCTAGCACAAACCGTGTTTGATTCAGAGTTCCAAACATATCTATCTATATGGGAGAAAACAGAGTGAAACATAAAAACTCAAACTGTTACTGGTAACGAACACTTCATCCTAGAAGAGTGAATATTGGGCAGGTAAGTGGACTTAGTGAACTGATCATTACCACAAGAATCATCAGGATCGGATGAAAAAATATTTGCCGACTATTCAAAAAACCAGTAGTTTTTTGGAAGCTTGGCACACCTTTACAATGAAAGTGTCTTACGCAGTCTCTGCTTGTGGCTACTTCAAGAGGAAACAAACCATAGAGACGGAACTTAGAACTACTTTATTTTGTGAAGTTTCAAAAAGCTAGCACAAACCGTGTTTGATTTAGACTTCCAAACACATCTATCTATATAGGAGAAAACAGAGTGAAACCTAAAAATTCAAAGTGTCACTGGAAACGAACGCTTCAAGCAAGAAGAATGAAAATTGGGCAGCTAAGTGGACTTATTGAATTGATCATTACCACAGAGAATCATGAAGATTGGGTGAAAAAAAATTTGCCGAGATTTCAGAAAACAAGTACTTTTTTGGAAGCTTGGCACACCTTTGAAATGAAGGTGTCTTTCGGCAGTCTCTCCTTGGGGTAATTCAAGAGGAAACAATCCACAAAGACAGAACTCAGAACTACTTTATTTTGTCAAGTTTCAAGGAGCTAGCACAAACCGTGTTTGATTTAGACTTCCAAACACATCTATCTATATAGGAGGAAATATAGTGAAACATAAAAATTCGAAGTGTTACTGAAACGAATGCTTCAAGCAAGAAGAGTGAAAATTGGGCAGCTAAGTGGACTTAGTGAACTGATCATTACCACAGAGAATCATCTAGATTGGGTGAAAAAATATTTGCCGAGATTTCAGAAATCCAGTAGTTTTTTGGAAGCTTGGCACACCTTTGAAATGAAAGTGTCTTTCGACAGTCTCTGTTGGGGTACTACAAGAGGAAACAAACCATAGATATAGAACTTAGAACTACTTTATTTTGTCAAGTTTCAACAGCTAGCACAAACCGTCCTTGATTCAGAGTTCCAAACACATCTATCTATATGGGAGAAAACAGAGTGAAACGTAAAAAACTCAAACTGTTACTGGTAACGAACGCTTCATCTTAGAAGAGTGAATATTGGGCAGCTAAGTGGACTTAGTGAACTGATCATTACCACAAGAATCATCAGGATCGGATGAAAAAATATTTGCCGACTACTGAGAAAACCAGTAGTTTTTTGGAAGCTTGGCACACCTTTCCAATGAAAGTGTCTTACGCAGTCTCTGCTTGTGGCTACTTCCAGAGGAAACAAACCATAGAGACAGAACGTAGAACTACTTTATCTTGTGAACTTTCAAAAAGCTAGCACAAACCGTGTTTGATTTAGAGTTCCGAACACATCTATCTATATGGGAGAAAACAGAGTGAAACCTAAAAATTCAAAGTGTCACTGGAAACGAATGCTTCAAGCAAGAAGAATGAAAATTGGGCAGCTAAGTGGACTTATAGAATTGATCATTACCACAGAGAATCATGAAGATTGGGTGAAAAAAAATTTGCCGAGATTTCAGAAAACCAGTACTTTTTTGGAAGCTTGGCACACCTTTGAAATGAAAGTGTCTTTCGGCAGTCTCTCCTTGGGGTAATTCAAGAGGAAACAATCCACAAAGACAGAACTCAGAACTACTTTATTTTGTCAAGTTTCAAGGAGCTAGCACAAACCGTGTTTGATTTAGACTTCCAAACACATCTATCTATATAGGAGGAAATAGAGTGAAACCTAAAAATTCGAAGTGTTACTGAAACGAATGCTTCAAGCAAGAAGAGTGAAAATTGGGCAGCTAAGTGGACTTAGTGAACTGATCATTACCACAGAGAATCATCTAGATTGGGTGAAAAAATATTTGCCGAGATATCAGAAATCCAGTAGTTTTTTGGAAGCTTGGCACACCTTTGAAATGAAAGTGTCTTTCGGCAGTCTCTGTTGGGGTACTACAAGAGGAAACAAACCATAGACATAGAATTTAGAACTACTTTATTTGGTCAAGTTTCAAGGAGCTAGCACAAATCGTGTTTGATTCAGAGTTCCAAACACATCTATCTATATGGGAGAAAACAGAGTGAAACGTAAAAACTCAAACTGTTACTGGTAACGAATGCTTCATCCTGGAAGAGTGAATATTGGGCAGCTAAGTGGACTTAGTGAACTGATCATTACCACAAGAATCATCACGATCGGATGAAAAAATATTTACCGACTCTTCAGAAAACCAGTAGTTTTTTGGAAGCTTGGCACACCTTTCCAATGAAAGTGTCTTACGCAGTCTCTGCTTGTGGCTACTTCAAGAGGAAACAAACCATAGAGACAGAAGTTAGAACTACTTTATTTTGTGAAGTTTCAAAAAGCTAGTACAAACGGTGTTTGATTTAGAGTTCAAAACACATCTATCTATATAGGAGAAAATAGAGTGAAACCTAAAAATTTGAATTGTTCCTGGAAACGAACGCTTCAAGCAAGAAGAGAGAAAATTGGGCAGCTAAGTGGACTTATTGAATAGATCATTACCACAGAGAATCATGAAGATTGGGTGAAAAAATATTTGCCGAGACTTCAGAAATCCAGTAGTTTTTTGGAAGCTTGGCACCCCTTTGAAATGAAAGTGTCTTTCGGCAGTCTCTGTTGGGGTACTACAAGAGGAAACAAACCATAGACATAGAACTTAGAACTACTTTATTTGGTCAAGTTTCAAGGAGCTAGCACAAATCGTGTTTGATTCAGAGTTCCAAACACATCTATCTATATGGGATAAAACACAGTGAAACGTAAAAACTCAAACTGTTACTGGTAACGAACGCTTCATCCTGGAAGAGTGAATATTGGGCAGCTAAGTGGACTAGTGAACTGATCATTACCACAAGAATCATCAGGATCGGATGAAAAAATATTTGCCGACTATTCACAAAACCAGTAGTTTTTTGGAAGCTTGGCACACCTTTCCAATGAACGTGTCTTATGCAGTCTGTGTTTGTGGCTAATTCAAGAGGAAACAAACCATAGAGACAGAACTTAGAACTACTTTATTTTGTGAAGTTTCAAAATGCTAGCACAAACCGTGTTTGATTTAGAGTTCCAAACACACCTATCTATATATGAGAAAACAGAGTGAAACCTAAAAATTCAAAGTGTCACTGGAAACGAACGATTCAAGCAAGAAGAATAAAAATTGGGCAGCTAAGTGGACACAGAGAATCATGAAGTTTGGGTGAAAAAATATTTTCCGAGATTTCAGAAAACAAGTACTTTTTTGGAAGCTTGGCACACCTTTGAAATGAAAGTGTCTTTCGGCAGTCTCTGCTTAGGGTAATTCAAGAGAAAACAAACCACAAAGACAGAACTTATAACTACTTTATTTTGTCAAGTTTCAAGGAGCTAGCACAAACCGTGTTTGATTTAGAGTTCCAAACACATCTATTTATATAGAAAAAAACAGAGTGAAACCTAAAAATTCAAAGTGTCACTGGAAACGAATGCTTCAAGCAAGAAGAATGAAAATTGGGCAGCTAAGTGGACTTATTGAATTGATCATTACCACAGAGAATCATGAAGATTGGGTGAAAAAAAATTTGCCGAGATTTCAGAAAACCAGTTCTTTTTTGGAAGCTTTTCACACCTTTGAAATGAAAGTGTCTTTTGGCAGTCTTTGCTTGGGGTAATTCAAGAGGAAACAAACCACAAAGACAGAACTCAGAACTACTTTATTTTGTCAAGTTTCAAGGAGCTGGCACAAACCGTGTTTGATTTAGACTTCCAAACACATCTATCTATATAGGAGGAAATAGAGTGAAACCTAAAAATTCGAAGTGTTTCTGGAAACGAACGCTTTAAGCAAGAAGAGGGAAAATTTGGCAGCTAAGTGGACTTAGTGAACTGATCATTACCACAGAGAATCATCTAGATTGGGTGAAAAAATATTTGCCGAGATTTCAGAAATCCAGTAGTTTTTTGGAAGCTTGGCACACCTTTGAAATGAAAGTGTCTTTCGGCAGTCTCTGTTGGGGTATTACAAGAGGAAACAAACCATAGACATAGAACTTAGAACTACTTTATTTGGTCAAGTTTCATGGAGCTAGCACAAACCGTGTTTGATTCAGAGTTCCAAACATATCTATCTATATGGGAGAAAACAGAGTGAAACGTAAAAACTCAAACTGTTACTGGTAACGAACGCTTCATCCTAGAAGAGTGAATATTGGGCAGCTAAGTGGACTTAGTGAACTGATCATTACCACAAGAATCATCAGGATCGGATGAAAAAATATTTGCCGACTATTCAGAAAACCAGTATTTTTTTGGAAGCTTGGCACACCTTTACAATGAAAGTGTCTTACGCAGTCTCTGCTTGTGGCTACTTCAAGAGGAAACAATCCATAGAGACGGAACTTAGAACTACTTTATTTTATGAAGTTTCAAAAAGCTAGTACAAACGGTGTTTGATTTAGAGTTCAAAACACATCTATCTATATAGGAGAAAATAGAGTGAAACCTAAAAATTTGAATTGTTCCTGGAAACGAACGCTTCAAGCAAGAAGAGAGAAAATTTTGCAGCTAAGTGGACTTATTGAATAGATCATTACCACGGAGAATCATGAAGATTGGGTGAAAAAATATTTGCCGAGACTTCAGAAATCCAGTAGTTTTTTGGAAGCTTGGCACCCCTTTGAAATGAAAGTGTCTTTCGGCAGTCTCTGTTGGGGTACTACAAGAGGAAACAAACCATAGACATAGAACTTAGAACTACTTTATTTGGTCAAGTTTCAAGGAGCTAGCACAAATCGTGTTTGATTCAGAGTTCCAAACACATCTATCTATATGGGATAAAACACAGTGAAACGTAAAAACTCAAACTGTTACTGGTAACGAACGCTTCATCCTAGAAGAGTGAATATTGGGCAGCTAAGTGGACTAGTGAACTGATCATTACCACAAGAATCATCAGGATCGGATGAAAAAATATTTGCCGACTATTCACAAAACCAGTAGTTTTTTGGAAGCTTGGCACACCTTTCCAATGAAAGTGTCTTATGCAGTCTCTGTTTGTGGCTAATTCAAGAGGAAACAAACCATAGAGACAGAACTTAGAACTACTTTATTTTGTGAATTTTCAAAATGCTAGCACAAACCGTGTTTGATTTAGAGTTCCAAACACACCTATCTATATATGAGAAAACAGAGTGAAACCTAAAAATTCAAAGTGTCACTGGAAACGAACGATTCAAGCAAGAAGAATAAAAATTGGGCAGCTAAGTGGACACAGAGAATCATGAAGTTTGGGTGAAAAAATATTTTCCGAGATTTCAGAAAACAAGTACTTTTTTGGAAGCTTGGCACACCTTTGAAATGAAAGTGTCTTTCGGCAGTCTCTGCTTAGGGTAATTCAAGAGAAAACAAACCACAAAGACAGAACTTATAACTACTTTATTTTGTCAAGTTTCAAGGAGCTAGCACAAACCGTGTTTGCTTTAGACTTCCAACCACATGTATCTATATAGGAGGAAATAGAGTGAAAACTAAAAAATCGAAGTGTTACTGGAAACGAATGCTTCAAGCAAGAAGAGTGAAAATTGGGCAGCTAAGTGGACTTAGTGAACTGATCATTACCACAGAGAATCATGAAGATGGGGTGAAAAAATATTTGCCGAGATTTCAGAAATCCAGCAGTATTTTGGAAGCTTGGCACACATTTGAAATGAAAGTGTCTTTCGGCATTCTCTGATGGGGTACTTCAAGAGGAAACAAACCATAGACATAGAACTTAGAACTACTTTATTTTGTCAAGTTTCAACAGCTAGCACAAACCGTCCTTGATTCAGAGTTCCAAACACATCTATCTATATGGGAGAAAACAGAGTGAAACGTAAAAAACTCAAACTGTTACTGGTAACGAACGCTTCATCTTAGAAGAGTGAATATTGGGCAGCTAAGTGGACTTAGTGAACTGATCATTACCACAAGAATCATCAGGATCGGATGAAAAAATATTTGCCGACTATTCAGAAAACCAGTAGTTTTTTGGAAGCTTGGCACAACTTTCCAATGAAAGTGTCTTACGCAGTCTCTGCTGGTGGCTACTTCTAGAGGAAACAAAACAAAGAGACAGAAGTTAGAACTTCTTTATTTTGTGAAGTTTCAAAAAGCTAGCACAAACCGTGTTTGATTTAGAGTTCCAAACACATCTATTTATATAGAAAAAAACAGAGTGAAACCTAAAAATTCAAAGTGTCACTGGAAACGAATGCTTCAAGCAAGAAGAATGAAAATTGGGCAGCTAAGTGGACTTATTGAATTGATCATTACCACAGAGAATCATGAAGATTGGGTGAAAAAAAATTTGCCGAGATTTCAGAAAACCAGTACTTTTTTGGAAGCTTGGCACACCTTTGAAATGAAAGTGTCTTTTGGCAGTCTTTGCTTGGGGTAATTCAAGAGGAAACAAACCACAAAGACAGAACTCAGAACAACTTTATTTTGTCAAGTTTCAAGGAGCTGGCACAAACCGTGTTTGATTTAGACTTCCAAACACATCTATCTATATAGGAGGAAATAGAGTGAAACCTAAAAATTCGAAGTGTTTCTGGAAACGAACGCTTTAAGCAAGAAGAGGGAAAATTGGGCAGCTAAGTGGACTTAGTGAACTGATCATTACCACAGAGAATCATCTAGATTGGGTGAAAAAATATTTGCCAAGATTTCAGAAATCCAGTAGTTTTTTGGAAGCTTGGCACACCTTTGAAATGAAAGTGTCTTTCGGCAGTCTCTGTTGGGGTATTACAAGAGGAAACAAACCATAGACATAGAACTTAGAACTACTTTATTTGGTCAAGTTTCAAGGAGATAGCACAAACCGTGTTTGATTCAGAGTTCCAAACATATCTATCTATATGGGAGAAAACAGAGTGAAACGTAAAAACTCAAACTGTTACTGGTAACGAACGCTTCATCCTAGAAGAGTGAATATTGGGCAGCTAAGTGGACTTAGTGAACTGATCATTACCACAAGAATCATCAGGATCGTATGAAAAAATATTTGCCGACTATTCAAAAAACCAGTAGTTTTTTGGAAGCTTGGCACACCTTTACAATGAAAGTGTCTTACGCAGTCTCTGCTTGTGGCTACTTCAAGAGGAAACAATCCATAGAGACGGAACTTAGAACTACTTTATCTTGTGAAGTTTCAAAAAGCTAGGACAAACCGTGTTTGATTTAGAGTTCCAAACACATCTATCTATATAGGAGAAAACAGAGTGAAACCTAAAAATTCAAAGTGTCACTGGAAACGAACGCTTCAAGCAAGAAGAATGAAAATTGGGCAGCTAAGTGGACTTATTGAATTGATCATTACCACAGAGAATAATGAAGATTGGGTGAAAAAATATTTGCCGAGATTTCAGAAAACCCGTACTTTTTTGGAAGCTTGGCACAACTTTGAAATGATAGTGTCTTTCGGCAGTCTCTGATTGGGGTAATTCAAGAGGAAACAAACCACAAAGACAGAACTTAGAACTACTTTAATTTTTCAAGTTTCAAGGAGCTAGCAGAAACCGTGTTTGATTTAGACTTCCAAACACATCTATCTATATAGGAGGAAATAGAGTGAATCCTAATAATTCGAAGTGTTACTGGAAACGAACGCTTCAAGCAAGAAGAGTGAAAATTGGGCAGCTAAGTGGACTTAGTGAACTGATCATTACCACAGAGAATCATCTAGATTGGGTGAAAAAATATTTGCCGAGATTTCAGAAATCCAGTAGTTTTTTGGAAGCTTGGCACACTTTTGAAATGAAAGTGTCTTTTGGCAGTCTTTGCTTGGGGTAATTCAAGAGGAAACAAACCACAAAGACAGTACTCAGAACTACTTTATTTTGTCAAGTTTCAAGGAGCTGGCACAAACCGTGTTTGATTTAGACTTCCAAACACATCTATCTATATAGGAGGAAATAGAGTGAAACCTAAAAATCGAAGTGTTTCAGGAAACGAACGCTTCAAGCAAGAAGAGTGAAAATAGGGCAGCTAAGTGGACTTAGTGAACTGATCATTACCACAGAGAATCATCTAGATTGGGTGAAAAAATATTAGCCTAGATTTCAGAAATCCAGTAGTTTTTTGGAAGCTTGGCACACCTTTGAAATGAAAGTGTCTTTCGGCAGTCTCTGTTGGGGTATTACAAGAGGAAACAAACCATAGACATAGAACTTAGAAGCACTTTATTTTGTCAAGTTTCAAGGAGCTAGCACAAACCGTGTTTGATTCAGAGTTCCAAACATATCTATCTATATGGGAGAAAACAGAGTGAAACATAAAAACTCAAACTGTTACTGGTAACAAACGCTTCATCCTAGAAGAGTGAATATTGGGCAGCTAAGTGGACTTAGTGAACAGATCATTACCACAAGAATCATCAGGATCGTATGAAAAAATATTTGCCGACTATTCAAAAAACCAGTAGTTTTTTGGAAGCTTGGCACACCTTTACAATGAAAGTGTCTTACGCAGTCTCTGCTTGTGGCTACTTCAAGAGGAAACAATCCATAGAGACGGAACTTAGAACTACTTTATTTTGTGAAGTTTCAAAAAGCTAGGACAAACCGTGTTTGATTTAGAGTTCCAAACACATCTATTTATATAGAAAAAAACAGAGTGAAACCTAAAAATTCAAAGTGTCACTGGAAACGAATGCTTCAAGCAAGAAGAATGAAAATTGGGCAGCTAAGTGGACTTATTGAATTGATCATTACCACAGAGAATCATGAAGATTGGGTGAAAAAAAATTTGCCGAGATTTCAGAAAACCAGTACTTTTTTGGAAGCTTGGCACACCTTTGAAATGAAAGTGTCTTTTGGCAGTCTTTGCTTGGGGTAATTCAAGAGGAAACAAACCACAAAGACAGAACTCAGAACAACTTTATTTTGTCAAGTTTCAAGGAGTTGGCACAAACCGTGTTTGATTTAGACTTCCAAACACATCTATCTATATAGGAGGAAATAGAGTGAAACCTAAAAATTCGAAGTGTTTCTGGAAACGAACGCTTTAAGCAAGAAGAGGGAAAATTGGGCAGCTAAGTGGACTTAGTGAACTGATCATTACCACAGAGAATCATCTAGATTGGGTGAAAAAATATTTGCCAAGATTTCAGAAATCCAGTAGTTTTTTGGAAGCTTGGCACACCTTTGAAATGAAAGTGTCTTTCGGCAGTCTCTGTTGGGGTATTACAAGAGGAAACAAACCATAGACATAGAACTTAGAACTACTTTATTTGGTCAAGTTTCAAGGAGCTAGCACAAACCGTGTTTGATTCAGAGTTCCAAACATATCTATCTATATGGGAGAAAACAGAGTGAAACGTAAAAACTCAAACTGTTACTGGTAACGAACGCTTCATCCTAGAAGAGTGAATATTGGGCAGCTAAGTGGACTTAGTGAACTGATCATTACCACAAGAATCATCAGGATCGTATGAAAAAATATTTGCCGACTATTCAAAAAACCAGTAGTTTTTTGGAAGCTTGGCACACCTTTACAATGAAAGTGTCTTACGCAGTCTCTGCTTGTGGCTACTTCAAGAGGAAACAATCCATAGAGACGGAACTTAGAACTACTTTATTTTGTGAAGTTTCAAAAAGCTAGGACAAACCGTGTTTGATTTAGAGTTCCAAACACATCTATCTATATAGGAGAAAACAGAGTGAAACCTAAAAATTCAAAGTGTCACTGGAAACGAATGCTTCAAGCAAGAAGAATGAAAATTGGGCAGCTAAGTGGACTTATTGAATTGATCATTACCACAGAGAATAATGAAGATTGGGTGAAAAAATATTTGCCGAGATTTCAGAAAACCCGTACTTTTTTGGAAGCTTGGCACACTTTGAAATGATAGTGTCTTTCGGCAGTCTCTGATTGGGGTAATTCAAGAGGAAACAAACCACAAAGACAGAACTTAGAACTACTTTAATTTTTCAAGTTTCAAGGAGCTAGCAGAAACCGTGTTTGATTTAGACTTCCAAACACATCTATCTATATAGGAGGAAATAGAGTGAATCCTAATAATTCGAAGTGTTACTGGAAACGAACGCTTCAAGCAAGAAGAGTGAAAATTGGGCAGCTAAGTGGACTTAGTGAACTGATCATTACCACAGAGAATCATCTAGATTGGGTGAAAAAATATTTGCCGAGATTTCAGAAATCCAGTAGTTTTTTGGAAGCTTGGCACACCTTTGAAATGAAAGTGTCTTTTGGCAGTCTTTGCTTGGGGTAATACAAGAGGAAACAAACCACAAAGACAGTACTCAGAACTACTTTATTTTGTCAAGTTTCAAGGAGCTGGCACAAACCGTGTTTGATTTAGACTTCCAAACACATCTATCTATATAGGAGGAAATAGAGTGAAACCTAAAAATCGAAGTGTTTCAGGAAACGAACGCTTCAAGCAAGAAGAGTGAAAATAGGGCAGCTAAGTGGACTTAGTGAACTGATCATTACCACAGAGAATCATCTAGATTGGGTGAAAAAATATTAGCCTAGATTTCAGAAATCCAGTAGTTTTTTGGAAGCTTGGCACACCTTTGAAATGAAAGTGTCTTTCGGCAGTCTCTGTTGGGGTATTACAAGAGGAAACAAACCATAGACATAGAACTTAGAACCACTTTATTTTGTCAAGTTTCAAGGAGCTAGCACAAACCGTGTTTGATTCAGAGTTCCAAACATATCTATCTATATGGGAGAAAACAGAGTGAAACATAAAAACTCAAACTGTTACTGGTAACAAACGCTTCATCCTAGAAGAGTGAATATTGGGCAGCTAAGTGGACTTAGTGAACAGATCATTACCACAAGAATCATCAGGATCAGATGAAAAAATATTTGCCGACTATTCAAAAAACCAGTAGTTTTTTGGAAGCTTGGCACACCTTTACAATGAAAGTGTCTTATGCAGTCTCTGCTTGTGGCTACTTCAAGAGGAAACAAACCATAGAGACGGAACTTAGAACTACTTTATTTTGTGAAGTTTCAAAAAGCTAGCACAAACCGTGTTTGATTTAGAGTTCCAAACACATCTATCTATATAGGAGAAAACAGAGTGAAACCTAAAAATTCAAAGTGTCACTGGAAACGAACGCTTCAAGCAAGAAGAATGAAAATTGGGCAGCTAAGTGGACTTATTGAATTGATCGTTACCACAGAGAATCATGAAGATTGGGTGAAAAAAAATTTGCCGAGATTTCAGAAAACCCGTACTTTTTTGGAAGCTTGGCACAACTTTGAAATGAAAGTGTCTTTCGGCAGTCTCTGATTGGGGTAATTCAAGAGGAAACAAACCACAAAGACAGAACTTAGAACTACTTTATTTTTTCAAGTTTCAAGGAGCTAGCAGAAACCGTGTTTGATTTAGACTTCCAAACACATCTATCTATATAGGAGGAAATAGAGTAAATCCTAATAATTCGAAGTGTTACTGGAAACGAACGCTTCAAGCAAGAAGAGTGAAAATTGGGCAGCTAAGTGGACTTAGTGAACTGATTATTACCACAGAGAATCATCTAGATTGGGTGAAAAAATATTTGCCGAGATTTCAGAAATCCAGTAGGTTTTTGGAAGCTTGGCACACCTTTGAAATGAAAGTGTCTTTCGGCAGTCTCTGTTGGGGTACTAAAGACGAAATAAACCATAGACATAGAACTTAGATCTACTTTATTTTGTCAAGTTTCAACAGCTAGCACAAACCGTCCTTGATTCAGAGTTCCAAACACATCTATCTATATGGGAGAAAACAGAGTGAAACGTAAAAAACTCAAACTGTTACTGGTGACGAACGCTTCATCTTAGAAGAGTGAATATTGGGCAGCTAAGTGGACTTAGTGAACTGATCATTACCACAAGAATCATCAGGATCGGATGAAAAAATATTTGCCGACTATTCAAAAAACCAGTAGATTTTGGAAGCTTGGCACAACTTTCCAATGAAAGTGTCTTACGCAGTCTCTGCTGGTGGCTACTTCTAGAGGAAACAAAACAAAGAGACAGAAGTTAGAACTACTTTATTTTGTGAAGTTTCAAAAAGCTAGCACAAACCGTGTTTGATTTAGAGTTCCAAACACATCTATTTATATAGGAAAAAACAGAGTGAAACCTAAAAATTCAATGTGTCACTGGAAACGAATGCTTCAAGCAAGAAGAATGAAAATTGGGCAGCTAAGTGGACTTATTGAATTGATCAATACCACAGAGAATCATGAAGATTGGGTGAAAAAAAATTTGCCGAGATTTCAGAAAACCAGTACTTTTTTGGAAGCTTGGCACACCTTTGAAATGAAAGTGTCTTTTGGCAGTCTTTGCTTGGGGTAATTCAAGAGGAAACAAACCACAAAGACAGAACTCAGAACTACTTTATTTTGTCAAGTTTCAAGGAGCTGGCACAAACCGTGTTTGATTTAGACTTCCAAACACATCTATCTATATAGGAGGAAATAGAGTGAAACCTAAAAATTCGAAGTGTTTCTGGAAACGAACGCTTTAAGCAAGAACAGTGAAAATTGGGCAGCTAAGTGGACTTAGTGAACTGATCATTACCACAGAGAATCATCTAGATTGGGTGAAAAAATATTTGCCGAGATTTCAGAAATCCAGTAGTTTTTTGGAAGCTTGGCACACCTTTGAAATGAAAGTGTCTTTCGGCAGTCTCTGTTGGGGTATTACAAGAGGAAACAAACCATAGACATAGAACTTAGAACTACTTTATTTGGTCAAGTTTCAAGGAGCTAGCACAAACCGTGTTTGATTCAGAGATCCAAACATATCTATCTATATGGGAGAAAACAGAGTGAAACGTAAAAACTCAAACTGTTACTGGTAACGAACGCTTCATCCTAGAAGAGTGAATATTGGGCAGCTAAGTGGACTTAGTGAACTGATCATTACCACAAGAATCATCAGGATCGGATGAAAAAATATTTGCCGTGTATTCAAAAAACCAGTAGTTTTTTGGAAGCTTGACACACCTTTACAATGAAAGTGTCTTACGCAGTCTCTGCTTGTGGCTACTTCAAGAGGAAACAATCCATAGAGACGGAACTTAGAACTGCTTTATTTTGTGAAGTTTCAAAAAGCTAGGACAAACCGTGTTTGATTTAGAGTTCCAAACACATCTATCTATATAGGAGAAAACAGAGTGAAACCTAAAAATTCAAAGTGTCACTGGAAACGAACGCTTCAAGCAAGAAGAATGAAAATTGGGCAGCTAAGTGGACTTATTGAATTGATCATTACCACAGAGAATAATGAAGATTGGGTGAAAAAATATTTGCCGAGATTTCAGAAAACCCGTACTTTTTTGGAAGCTTGGCACAACTTTGAAATGATAGTGTCTTTCGGCAGTCTCTGATTGGGGTAATTCAAGGGGAAACAAACCACAAAGTCAGAACTTAGAACTACTTTATTTTTTCAAGTTTCAAGGAGCTAGCAGAAACCGTGTTTGATTTAGACTTCCAAACACATCTATCTATATAGGAGGAAATAGAGTAAATCCTAATAATTCGAAGTGTTACTGGAAACGAACGCTTCAAGCAAGAAGAGTGAAAATTGGGCAGCTAAGTGGACTTAGTGAACTGATCATTACCACAGAGAATCATCTAGATTGGGTGAAAAAATATTTGCCGAGATTTCAGAAATCCAGTAGTTTTTTGGAAGCTTGGCACACCTTTGAAATGAAAGTGTCTTTCGACAGTCCCTGTTGCGGTACTAAAGACGAAACAAACCATAGACATAGAACTTAGATCTACTTTATTTTGACAAGTTTCAAGGAGCTAGCACAAATCGTGTTTGATTCAGAGTTCCAAACACATCTATCTATATGGGAGAAAACAGAGTGAAACGTAAAAACTCAAACTGTTACTGGTAACGAACGCTTCATCCTAGAAAAGTGAATATTGGGCAGCTAAGTGGACTTAGTGAACTGATCATTACCACAAGAATCATCAGGATCGGATGAAAAAATATTTGCCGACTACTCAGAAAACCAGTAGTTTTTTGGAAGCTTGGCACACCTTTCCAATGAAAGTGTCTTACGCAGTCTCTGCTTGTGGCTACTTCAAGAGTAAACAAACCATAGAGACAGAACTTAGAACTACTTTATTTTGTGAAGTTTCAATAAGCTAGCACAAACCGTGTTTGATTTAGAGTTCCAAACACATCTATCTATATATGAGAAAACAGAGTGAAACCTAAAAATTCAAAGTGTCATTGGAAACGAACGCTTCAAGCAAGAAGAATGAAAATTGGGCAGCTAAGTGGACTTATTGAATTGATCATTACCACAGAGAATCATGAAGATTGGGTGAAAATAAATTTGCCGAGATTTCAGAAAACCAGTACTTTTTTGGAAGCTTGGCACACCTTTGAAATGAAAGTGTCTTTCGGCAGGCTCTGCTTGGGGTAATTCAAGAGGAAACAAACCACAAAGACAGAACTTAGAACTACTTTATTTTGTCAAGTTTCAAGGAGCTAGCACAAACCGTGTTTGATTCAGAGTTCCAAACACATCTATCTATATGGGAGAAAACAGAGTGAAATGTAAAAACTCAAACTCTTACTGGTAACGAACGCTTCATCCTAGAAGAGTGAATATTGGGCAGCTAAGTGGACTTAGTGAACTGATCATTACCACAAGAATCATCAGTATCGGATGAAAAATATTTGCCGACTATTCAGAAAACCAGTAGTTTTTTGGAAGCTTGGCACACCTTTCTAATGAAAGTGTCTTACGCAGTCTCGGCTTGTGGCTACTTCAAGACGAAAGAAACCATAGAGACAGAAATTAGAACTACTGTATTTTCTGAAGTTTCAAAAAGCTAGCACAAACCGTGTTTGATTTAGAGTTCCAAACACAACTATCTATATAGGAGAAAACAGAGTGAAACCTAAAAATTCAAAGTGTCACTGGAAACGAACGCTTCAAGCAAGAAGAATGAAAATTGGGCAGCTAAGTGGACTTATTGAATTGATCACTACCACAGTGAATCATAAAGATTGGGTGAAAAAAAATTTGCCGAGATTTCAGAAAACCAGTACTTTTTGGGAAGCTTGGCACACCTTTGAAATGAAAGTGTCTTTCGGCAGTCTCTGTTGGGGTACTACAAGAGGAAACAAACCATAGACATAGAACTTAGAACCACTTTATTTTGTCAAGTTACAAGGAGCTAGCACAAACCGTGTTTGATTCAGAGTTCCAAACATATCTATCTATATGGGAGAAAACAGAGTGAAACGTAAAATCTCAAACTGTTACTGGTAACGAACGCTTCATCCTAGAAGAGTGAATATTGGGCAGCTAAGTGGACTTAGTGAACTGATCATTACCACAAGAATCATCAGGATCGGATGAAAAAATATTTGCCGACTATTCAAAAAACCAGTAGTTTTTGGAAGCTTTTCACACCTTTACAATGAAAGTGTCTTACGCAGTCTCTGCTTGTGGCTACTTCAAGAGGAAACAATCCATAGAGACGGAACTTAGAACTACTTTATTTTGTGAAGTTTCAAAAAGCTAGGACAAACTGTGTTTGATTTAGAGTTCCAAACACATCTATCTATATAGGAGAAAACAGAGTGAAACCTAAAAATTCAAAGTGTCACTGGAAACGAACACTTCAAGCAAGAAGAATGAAAATTGGGCAGCTAAGTGGACTTATTGAATTGATCATTACCACAGAGAATAATGAAGATTGGGTGAAAAAATATTTGCCGAGATTTCAGAAAACCAGTACTTTTTTGGAAGCTTGGCACAACTTTGAAATGATAGTGTCTTTCGGCAGTCTCTGATTGGGGTAATTCAAGAGGAAACAAACCACAAAGTCAGAACTTAGAACTACTTTGTTTTTTCAAGTTTCAAGGAGCTAGCAGAAACCGTGTTTGATTTAGACTTCCAAACACATCTATCTATATAGGAGGAAATAGAGTAAATCCTAATAATTCGAAGTGTTACTGGAAACGAACGCTTCAAGCAAGAAGAGTGAAAATTGGGCAGCTAAATGGACTTAGTGAACTGATCATTACCACAGAGAATCATCTAGATTGGGTGAAAAAATATTTGCCGAGATTTCAGAAATCCAGTAGTTTTTTGGAAGCTTGGCACACCTTTGAAATGAAAGTGTCTTTTGGCAGTCTATGCTTGGGGTAATTCAAGAGGAAACAAACCACAAAGACAGAACTCAGAACTACTTTATTTTGTCAAGTTTCAAGGAGCTGGCACAAACCGTGTTTGATTCAGAGTTCCAAACACATCTATCTATATAGGAGGAAATAGAGTGAAACCTAAAAATTCGATGTGTTACTGGAAACGAACGCTTCAAGCAAGAAGAGTGAAAATTGGGCAGCTATGTGGACTTAGTGAACTGATCATTACCAAAGAGAATCATGAAGATGGTGTGAAAAAATATTTGCCGAGATTTCAGAAATCCGGCAGTTTTTTGGAAGCTTGGCACACCTTTGAAATGAAAGTGTCTTTCGGCAGTCTCTGTTGGGGTACTACAAGAGGAAACAAACCATAGACATAGAACTTAGAACCACTTTATTTTGTCAAGTTACAAGGAGCTAGCACAAACGGTGTTTGATTCAGAGTTACAAACACATCTATCTATATGGAGAAAACAGAGTGAAACATAGGAACTCAAACTGTTACTCTTAACGAACGCTTCATCTTAGAAGAGTGAATATTGGGCAGCTAAGTGGACTTAGTGAACTGATCATTAACACAAGAATCATCAGGATCGGATGAAAAAATATTTGCCGACTATTCAGAAAACCAGTAGATTTTTGGAAGCTTGGCACACCTTTCCAATGAAAGTGTCTTACGCAGTCTCTGCTTGTGGCTACTTCAAGAGGAAACAAACCAGAGAGACAGAACTTAGAACTACTTTATTTTGTGATGTTTCAAAAGCTAGCACAAACCGTGTTTGATTTAGAGTTCCAAACACATCTATCTATATAGGAGAAAAGAGAGTGAAACCTAAAAATTCAAAGTGTCACTGGAAACGAACGCTTCAAGCAAGAAGAATGAAAATTGGGCAGCGAAGTGGACTTATTGAATTGATCATTACCACAGAGAATCATGAAGATTGGGTGAAAATAAATTTGCCGAGATTTCAGAAAATCAGTAGTTTTTGGAAGCTTGGAACACCTTTGAAATGAAAGTGTCTTTCGGCAGTCTCTGCTTGGGGTAATTCAAGAGGAAACAAACCACAAAGACAGAACTTAGAACTACTTTAATTTGTCAAGTTTCAAGGAGGTAGCAAAAACCGTGTTTGATTTAGACTTCCAACCACATCTATCTATATAGGAGGAAATAGAGTGAAACCTAAAAATTCGAAGTGTTACTTGAAACGAACGTTTCAAGCAAGAAGAGTGAAAATTGGGCAGCTAATTGGACTTAGTGAACTGATCATTACCACAAGAATCATCAGGATCGGATGAAAAAATATTTGCCGACTGTTCAGAAAACCAGTAGTTTTTTGGAAGCTTGGCACACCTTTCCAATGAACGTGTCTTATGCAGTCTCTGCTTGTGGCTACTTCAAGAGGAAACAAACCATAGAGACAGAACTTAGAACTACTTTATTTTGTGAAGTTTCAAAAAGCTAGCACAAACCGTGTTTGATTTAGAGTTCCAAACACATCTATCTATATAGGAGAAAACAGAGTGAAACCTAAAAATTCAAAGTGTCACTGGAAACGAACGCTTCAAGCATGAAGAATGAAAATTGGGCAGCTAAGTGGACTTATTGAATTGATCATTACCACAGAGAATCATGAAGATTGGTTGAAAAAATATTTGCCGAGATTTCAGAAAACAAGTACTATTTTGGAAGCTTGGCACACCTTTGAAATGAAAGTGTCTTTCGGCAGTCTCTGCTTGGGGTAATTCAAGAGAAAACAAACCACAAAGACAGAACGTAGAACTACTTTATTTTTTCAAGTTTCAAGGAGCTAGCACAATCCGTGTTTGATTTAGAATTCCAACCACATCTATCTATATAGGAGGAAATGGAGTGAAAGCTAAAAATTAGAAGTGTTACTGGAAATGAACGCTTCAAGCAAGAAGAGTGAAAATTGGGCAGCTATACGACTTAGTGAACTGATCATTACCACAAGAATCATCAGGATCGGATGAAAAAATATTTGCCGACTATTCAGAAAAACAGTAGTTTTTTGGAAGCTTGGCACACCTTTCCAATGAAAGTATCTTACGCAGTCTCTGCTTGTGGCTACTTCAAGAGGAAACAAACCATAGAGACAGAACTTAGAACTACTTTATTTTGTCAAGTTTCAAAAAGCTAGAACAAACCGTGTTTGATTTAGAGTTCCAAACACATCTATCTATATAGGAGAAAACAGAGTGAAACCTAAAAATTCAAAGTGTCACTGGAAATGAACGCTTCAAGGAAAAGAATGAAAATTGGGCAGCTAAGTGGACTTATTGAATTGATCATTACCAGAGAGAATCATGAAGATTGGGTTAAAAAAAATTGCCAAGATTTCAGAAAACCAGTAGTTTTTTGGAAGCTTGGCACACCTTTGACATGAAAGTATCTTTCGGGAGTCTCTGCTTGGGGTAATTCAAGAGGAAACAAACCATAGAGACAGAACATAGAACTACTTTATTTCGTGAAGTTTCAAAAAGCTAGCACAAACCGTGTTTGATTTAGAGTTCCAAACACATCTATCTATATAGGAGAAAACAGAGTGAAACCTAAAAATTCAAAGTGTCACTGGAAACGAACGCTTCAAGCAAGAAGAGTGAAAATTGGGCAGCTAAGTGGACTTAGTGAACTCATCATTACCACAGAGAATCATCTAGATTGTTTGAAAATATATTTGCCAAGATTTCATAAATCCAGAAGTTTTTTGGAAGCTTGGCACACCTTTGAAATGAAAGTGTCTTTTCAGACTCTGTTGGGGTACTACAAGAGGAAACAAACCATAGACATAGAACTTAGAACTACTTTATTTTGTCAAGTTTCAAGGAGCTAGCACAAACCGTGTTTGACTTAGACTTCCAAACACATCTATCTATATAAAAGGAAATAGACTGAAACCTAAAAATTCGAAGTGTTACTGGAAACAAACGCTTCAAGAAAGAAGAGTGAAAATTGGGCAGCTAAGTGGACTTAGTGAACTGCTCATTACCACAGAGAATCATCTAGATTGGGTGAAAAAATATTTGGCGAGATTTCAGAAATCCAGTAGTTTTTTGGAAGCTTGGCACACCTTTGAAATGAAAGTGTCTTTCGGCAGTCTCTGTTAGGGTACTACAAGAGGAAACAAACCATAGACATAGAACTTAGATCTACTTTATTTTGTCAAGTTTCAAGGAGCTAGAACAAACCGTGTTTGATTCAGAGTTCCAAACACATCTATCTATATAAGAGAAAACAGAGTGAAACGTAAAAACTCAAACTGTTACTGTTAACGAACGCTTTATCCTAGAAGAGTGAATATTGGGCACCTAAGTGGACATAGTGAACTGATCATTACCCCAAGAGTCATCAGGGTCCGATGAAAACATATTTGCAGACTATTCAGAAAACCAGTAGTTTTTTGGAAGCTTGGCACACCTTTCCAATGAAAGTGTCTTTCGGCAGTCTCTGCTTGGGGTAATTCAAGAGGAAACAAACCATACAGACAGAACTTAGAACTACTTTATTTTGTGAAATTTCAAAAAGCTAGCACAAACCGTGTTTGATTTAGAATTCCCAACACATATATCTATATAGGAGAAAACAGAGTGAAACCTAAAAATTCAAAGTGTCACTGGAAACGAACGCTTCAAGCAAGAAGAATGAAAATTGCGCAGCTAAGTGGACTTATTGAATTGATCATTACCACAGAGAATCATGAAGATTGGGTGAAAAAATATTTGCCGAGATTTTAGAAAACCAGTACTATTTTGGAAGCTTGGCACACCTTTGAAATGAAAGTGTCTTTCGGCAGTCTCTGCTTGGGGTAATTCAAGAGGAAAGAAACCACAAAGACAGACTCAGAACTACTTTATTTTGTCAAGTTTCAAGGAGCTAGCACAAACCGTGTTTGATTTAGACTTCCAAACACATCTATCTATATAGGAGGAAATAGAGTGAAGCCTAAAAATTCGAAGTGTTACTGGAAACGAACGCTTCAAGCGAGAAGAGTGAAAATTGGGCAGCTAAGTGGACTTAGTAAACTGATCATTACCACAGAGAATCATCTAGATTGGGTGAAAAAATATTTGCCGAGATTTCAGAAATCCAGTAGTTTTTTGGAACCTTGGCACCCCTTTGAAATGAAAGTGCCTTTCGGCAGTCTCTGTTGGGGTACTACAAGAGGAAACAAACCATAGACATAGAATTAAGAACTACTTTATTTTGTCAAGTTTCAAGGAGCTAGCACAAACCGTGTTTGATTCAGAGTTCCAAACACATCTATCTATATGGGAGGAAACAGAGTGAAACGTAAAAACTCAAAGTTTTACTGGTAACGAACGCTTCATCCTAGAAGAGTGAATATTGGGCAGCTAAGTGGACTCAGTGAATTGATCATTACCACAAGAATCATCAGGATCGGATGTAAAAATATTTGCCAACTATTCAGAAAACCAGTAGTTTTTTGAAAGCTTGGCACACCGTTCCAATGAAAGTGTCTTACACAGTCTCTGCTTGTGGCTACTTCAAGAGGAAACAAACCATAGAGACAGAACTTAGAACTACTTTATTTTGTGAAGTGTCAAAATGCTAGCACAAACCGTGTTTGATTTAGAGTTCCAAACACATCTATCTATATAGGAGAAAACAGAGTGAAACCTAAAAATTCAAAGTGTCACTGGAAACGAACGCTTCAAGCAAGAAGAATGAAAATTGGGCAGCTAAGTGGACTTATTGAATTGATCATTAACACAGAGAATCATGAAGATTATGTGAAAAAATATTTGCCGAGATTTCAGAAAACCAGTACTTTTTTGGAAGCTTTCACACCTTTGAAATGAAAGTGTCTTTCGGCAGTCTCTGCTTGGGGTACTTCAAGAGGAAACAAACCACAAAGACAGAACTTAGAACTACTTTATTTTGTCAAGTTTCAAGGAGCTAGCAAAAACCGTGTTTGATTCAGAGTTCCAAACACATCTATCTATATGGGAGAAAACAGAGTGAAACGTAAAAACTCAAACTGTTACTGGTAACGAACGCTTCATCCTAGAAGAGTGAATATTGGGCAGCTAAGTGAACTTAGTGAACTGATCTTTACCACAAGAATCATCAGGATCGGATGAAAAAATATTTGCCGACTATTCAGAAAACCAGTAGTTTTTTGGAAGCTTGGCACACCTTTCCAATGAAAGTGTCTTACGCAGTCTCTGCTTGTGGCTACTTCAAGAGGAAACAAACCATAGAGACAGAACTTAGAACTACTTTTTTTTGTGAAGTTTCAAAAAGCTAGCACAAACCGTGTTTGATTTAGAGTTCCAAACACATCTATCTATATAGGAGAAAACAGAGTCAAACCTAAAAATTCAAAGTGTCACTGGAAACGAACGCTTCAAGCAAGAAGAATGAAAATTGGGCAGCTAAGTGGACTTATTGAATTGATCATTAACACAGAGAATCATGAAGATTGGGTGAAAAAAAGTTTGCTGACATTTCAGAACACCAGTACTTTTTTGGAAGATTGGCTCACCTTTGAAATGAAAGTGTCTTTAGGCAGTCTCTGCTTGGGGTAATTCAAGAGGAAACAAACCACAAAGACTGAACTCAGAACTACTTTATTTTGTCAAGTTTCAAGGAGCTAGCACAAACCGTGTTTGATTTAGACTTCCAAACACATCTATCTATATAGGAGGAAATGGAGTGAAAACTAAAAATTCGAAGTGTTACTAGAAACGAACGCTTCAAGCAAGAAGACTGAAAATTGGGCAGCTAAGTGGACTTAGTGAACTGCTCATTACCACAGAGAATCATCTAGATTGGGTGAAAAAATATTTGGCGAGATTTCAGAAATCCAGTAGTTTTTTGGAAGCTTGGCACACCTTTGAAATGAAAGTGTCTTTCGGCAGTCTCTGTTGGGGTACTACAAGAGGAAACAAACCATAGACATAGAACTTAGAACTACTTTATTTTGTCAAGTTTCAAGGAGCTAGCACAAACCGTGTTTGATTCAGAGTTCCAAACACAACTATCTATATAAGAGAAAACAGAGTGAAACGTAAAAACTCAAACTGTTACTGGTAACGGACGCTTCATCCTAGAAGAGTGAATATTGGGCAGCTAAGTGGACTTAGTGAACTGATCTTTACAACAAGAATCATCAGGATCGGATGAAAAAATATTTGCCGACTACTCAGAAAACCAGTAGTTTTTTGGAAGCTTGCCACACCTTTCCAATGAAAGTGTCTTACGCAGTCTCTGCTTGTGGCTACTTGAAGAGGAAAAAAACCATAGAGACAGAACTTAGAACTACTTTATTTTGTGAATTTTCTAAAAGCTAGCAAAAACTGTGTTTGATTTAGAGGTCCAAACACATCTATCTATATAGGAGAAAACAGAGTGAAAGCTAAAATTCAAAGTGTCACTGGAAACGAACGCTTCAAGCAAGAAGAATAAAAATTGGGCAGCTAAGTGGACTTATTGAATAGATCATTACCACAGAGAATCATGAAGATGGGGTGAAAAAAAATTTGCCGAGATTTCAGAAAACCAGTACTTTTTTGGAAGCTTGGCACACCTTTGAAATGAAAGTGTCTTTCGGCAGTCTCTGTTGGGGTACTACAAGAGGAAACAAACCATAGACATAGAACTTAGAACTACTTTATTTTGTCAAGTTTCAAGGAGCTAGCACAAACCGTGTTTGATTCAGAGTTCCAAACACATATATCTATATAAGAGAAAACAGAGTGAAACGTAAAAACTCAAACTGTTACTGGTAATGGACGCTTCATCCTAGAAAAGTGAATATTGGGCAGCTAAGTGGACTTAGTGAACTGATCATTACCCCAAGAGTCATCAGGGTCCGATGAAAACATATTTGCAGACTATTCACAAAACCAGTACTTGTTTGGAAAATTGGCACACCTTTGAAATGAAAGTGTCTTTCGGCAGTCTCTGCTTGGGGTAATTCAAGAGGAAACAAACCACAAAGACAGAACTTAGCACTACTTAATTTTGTCAAGTTTCAAGGAGCTAGCACAAACCATGTTTGATTCAGAGTTCCAAACACATCTATCTATATGGGAGAAAACAGAGTGAAACGTAAAAACTCAAACTGTTACTGGTAACGAATGCTTCATCCTAGAAGAGTGAATTTTGGGCAGCTAAGAAGACTTAGTGAACTGATCATTACCACAAGAATCATCAGGATTGGATGAAAAAATATTTGCTGACTATTCAGAAAACCAGTAGTTTTTTGGAAGCTTGGCACACCTTTCCAATGAAAGTGTCTTACGCAGTCTCTGTTTGTGGCTACTTCAAGAGGAAACAAACCATAGAGACAGAACTTAGAACTACTTTATTTTGTGAAGTTTCAAAAAGCTAGCACAAACCGTGTTTGATTTAGAGTTCCAAACACATCTATCTATATAGGAGAAAACAGAGTCAAACCTAAAAATTCAAAGTGTCACTGGAAACGAACGCTTCAAGCAAGAAGAATGAAAATTGGGCAGCCAAGTGGACTTATTGAATTGATCATTAACACAGAGAATCATGAAGATTGGGTGAAAAAAAGTTTGCTGACATTTCAGAAAACCAGTACGTTTTTGGAAGATTGGCTCACCTTTGAAATGAAAGTGTCTTTCGGCAGTCTCTGCTTGGGGTAATTCAAGAGGAAACAAACCACAAAGACTGAACTCAGAACTACTTTATTTTGTCAAGTTTCAAGGAGCTAGCACAAACCGTGTTTGATTTAGACTTCCAAACACATCTATCTATATAGGGGGAAATGGAGTGAAAACTAAAAATTCGATGTGTTACTAGAAACGAACGCTTCAAGCAAGAAGACTGAAAATTGGGCAGCTAAGTGGACTTAGTGAACTGATCATTACCACAGAGAATCATCTAGATTGGGTGAAAAAATATTTGCCGAGATTTCAGAAATCCAGTAGTTTTTTGGAAGCTTGGCACACCTTTGAAATGAAAGTGTCTTTCGGCAGTCTCTGTTGGGGTACTACAAGAGGAAACAAACCATAGACATAGAACTTAGAATTACTTTATTTTGTCAAGTTTCAAGGAGCTAGCACAAACCGTGTTTGATTCAGAGTTCCAAACACAACTATCTATATAAGAGAAAACAGAGTGAAACGTAAAAACTCAAACTGTTACTGGTAACGGACGCTTCATCCTAGAAGAGTGAATATTGGGCAGCTAAGTGGACTTAGTGAACTGATCTTTACAACAAGAATCATCAGGATCGGATGAAAAAATATTTGCCGACTACTCAGAAAACCAGTAGTTTTTTGGAAGCTTGCCACACCTTTCCAATGAAAGTGTCTTACGCAGTCTCTGCTTGTGGCTACTTGAAGAGGAAAAAAACCATAGAGACAGAACTTAGAACTACTTTATTTTGTGAATTTTCTAAAAGCTAGCAAAAACTGTGTTTGATTTAGAGGTCCAAACACATCTATCTATATAGGAGAAAACAGAGTGAAACCTAAAAATTCAAAGTGTCACTGGAAACGAACGCTTCAAGCAAGAAGAATAAAAATTGGGCAGCTAAGTGGACTTATTGAATAGATCATTACCACAGAGAATCATGAAGATGGGGTGAAAAAAAATTTGCCGAGATTTCAGAAAACCAGTACTTTTTTGGAAGCTTGGCACACCTTTGAAATGAAAGTGTCTTTCGGCAGTCTCTGCTTGGGGTAATTCAAGAGGAAACAAACCACAAAGACAGAACTCAGAACTACTTTCTTTTGTCAAGTTTCAAGGAGCTAGCACAAACCGTGTTTGATTTAGACTTCCAAACATATCTATCTATATAGGAGGAAATAGAGTGAAACCTAAAAATTCGAAGTGTTACTGGAAACGAACGCTTCAAGCAAGAAGAGTGAAAATTGGGCAGCTAAGTGGACTTAGTGAACTGATCATTACCACAGAGAATCATCTAGATTGGGTGAAAAAATATTTGCCGAGATTTCAGAAATCCAGTAGTTTTTTGGAAGCTTGGCACACCTTTGAAATGAAAGTGTCTTTCGGTAGTCTCTGTTGGGGTACTACAAGAAAAAACAACTCATAGACATAGAACTTAGAACTACTTTATTTTGTCAAGTTTCAAGGAGCTAGCACAAACCGTGTTTGATTCAGAGTTCCAAACACATCTATCTATATGGCAGAAAACAGAGTGAAACGTAAAAACTCAAACTGTTACTGGTAACGAACGCTTCATCCTAGAAGAGTGAATATTGGGCAGCTAAGTGGAATTAGTGAACTGATCATTACCACAAGAATCATAAGGATCGGATGAAAAAATATTTGCCGACTATTCAGAAAACCAGTAGTTTTTTGGAAGCTTGGCACACCTTTCCAATGAAAGTGTCTTATGCAGTCTCTGCTTGTGGCTACTTCAAAGGAAACAAACCATAGAGACAGAACTTAGAACTACTTTATTTTGTGAAGTTTCAAAAAGCTAGCACAAACCGTGTTTGATTTAGAGTTCCAAACACATCTATCTATATAGGAGAAAACAGAGTGAAACCTAAAAATTCAAAGTGTCACTGGAAACGAATGCTTTAAGCAAGAAGAATGAAAATTGGGCAGCTAAGAGGACTTATTGAATTGATCCTTACCACAGAGAATCATGAAGATTGGGTGAAAAAAAATTTGCCGAGATTTCAGAAAACCAGTACTTGTTTGGAAGATTGGCTCACCTTTGAAATGAAAGTGTCTTTCGGCAGTCTCTGCTTGGGGTAATTCAAGAGGAAACAAACCACAAAGACAGAACTTAGAACTACTTTATTTTGTCAAGTTTCAAGGGTAGCACAAACCGTGTTTGATTTAGACTTCCAAACACATCTATCTATATAGGAGAAAATGGAGTGAAAACTAAAAATTTGAAGTGTTACTAGAAACGAACGCTTCAAGCAAGAAGAGTGAAAATTGGGCAGCTAAGTGGACTTAGTGAACTGATCATTACCACACAGAATCATCTAGATTGGGTGAAAAAATATTTGCCGAGATTTCAGAAATCCAGTAGTTTTTTGGAAGCTTGGCACACCTTTGAAATGAAAGTGTCTTTCGGCAGTCTCTGTTGGGGTACTACAAGAGGAAACAAACCATAGACATAGAACTTAGAACTACTTTATTTTGTCAAGTTTCAAGGAGCTAGCACAAACCGTGTTTGATTCAGAGTTCCAAACACATATATCTATATAAGAGAAAACAGAGTGAAACGTAAAAACTCAAACTGTTACTGGTAATGGACGCTTCATCCTAGAAAAGTGAATATTGGGCAGCTAAGTGGACTTAGTGAACTGATCATTACCCCAAGAGTCATCAGGGTCCGATGAAAACATATTTGCAGACTATTCAGAAAACCAGTACTTGTTTGGAAAATTGGCACACCTTTGAAATGAAAGTGTCTTTCGGCAGTCTCTGCTTGGGGTAATTCAAGAGGAAACAAACCACAAAGACAGAACTTAGCACTACTTAATTTTGTCAAGTTTCAAGGAGCTAGCACAAACCATGTTTGATTCAGAGTTCCAAACACATCTATCTATATGGGAGAAAACAGAGTGAAACGTAAAAACTCAAACTGTTACTGGTAACGAATGCTTCATCCTAGAAGAGTGAATTTTGGGCAGCTAAGAAGACTTAGTGAACTGATCATTACCACAAGAATCATCAGGATTGGATGAAAAAATATTTGCCGACTATTCAGAAAACCAGTAGTTTTTTGGAAGCTTGGCACACCTTTGAAATGAAAGTGTCTTTCGGCAGTCTCTGCTTGGGGTAATTCAAGAGGAAACAAGCCACAAATACAGAACTTAGAACTACTTTATTTTGTCAAGTTTCAAGGAGCTAGAACAAACCGTGTTTGATTTAGACTTCCAACCACATCTATTTATATAGGAGGAAATAGAGTGAAACCTAAAAATTCGAAGTGTTACTGGAAACGAACGCTTCAAGCAAGAAGAGTGAAAATTGGGCAGCTAAGTGGACTTAGTGAACTGATCATTACCACAGAGAATCATCTAGATTGGGTGAAAAAATATTTGCCGAGATTTCAGAAATCCAGTAGTTTTTTGGAAGCTTGGCACACCTTTGAAATGAAAGTGTCTTTCGGCAGTCTCTGTTGGGGTACTACAAGAAAAACAACCCATAGACATAGAACTTAGAACTACTTTATTTTGTCAAGTTTCAAGGAGCTAGCACAAATCGTGTTTGATTCAGAGTTCCAAACACATCTATCTATATGGGAGAAAACAGAGTGAAACATAAAAACTCAAACTGTTACTGGTAACGAACGCTTCATCCTAGAAGAGTGAATATTGGGCAGCTAATTGGACTTAGTGAACTGATCATTACCACAAGAATCATCAGGATCGGATGAAAAAATATTTGCCGACTATTCAGAAAACCAGTAGTTTTTTGGAAGCTTGGCACACCTTTCCAATGAAAGTGTCTTACGCAGTCTCTGCTTGTGGATACTTCAAAGGAAACAACCCATAGAGACAGAACTTAGAACTACTTTATTTTGTGAAATTTCAAAAAGCTAGCACAAACCGTGTTTGATTTAGAATTCCAAACACATATATCTATATAGGAGAAAACAGAGTGAAACCTTAAAATTCAAATTGTCACTGGAAATGAACGCTTCAAGCAAGAAGGAAACAAACCATAGAGATAGAACTTAGAACTACTTCATTTGTTCAAGTTTCAAGGAGCCTGCAAAAACCGTGTTTGATTTAGAGTTTCAAACACATCTATCTATATAGCAGAAAACAGAGTGAAACCTAAAAATTCAAACTGTTACTGGAAACGAATGCTTCAACCTAGAGCAATAAAAATTGGGCAGCCAAGTGGGCTTAGTGAACTGATCATTACCACCAAGAATCATCAAGTTTTGGTGAAAAAATGTATGCTGTGATTTCAGCAAACTAGGAGTTTTTTGGAAGCTTGGCAACCCCTTTCAAACGAAAGTGTTTTTCGCCCGTCTCTGCATGGGGTACTTCAAGAGGAAACAAACCATAGAGATAGAACTTACAACTACTTCATTTGGTCAAGTTTCAAGGAGCTAGCACAAACCGTGTTTGATTTAGAATTCCAAACACAGCTATCTATGTAGGAGAAAACAGAGTGAAACCTAAAAATTCAAACTGTTACTGGAAATGAATGCTTCAACCTAGAAGAATAAAAATTGGGCAGCCAAGTGGGCTTAGTGAACTGATCATTACCACCAAGTATCATCAAGATTTCTTTAAAAAAATGTTTGCTGAGATTTCAGCAAACTAGTAGTTTTTTGGAAGCTTGGCAACCCCTTTCAAACAAAAGTGTTTTTCGCCAGTCTCTGCATGGGGTATTTCAAGAGGAAACAATCCATAGAGATAGAACTTATAACTACTTAATTTGGTCAAGTTTCAAGGAGCTAGCACAAACCGTGTTTGATTTAGAATTCCAAACACAGCTATCTATATAGGAGAAAATAGAGTGAAACCTAAAAATTCAAACTGTTACTGGAAACGAATGCTTCAACCTAGAAGAATAAAAATTGGGCAGCCAAGTGGGATTAGTGAACTGATCATTACCACCAAGTATCATCAAGATTTGGTGAAAAAATATTTGCTGAGATTTCAGCAAACTAGTAGTTTTTTGGGAGCTGGGCAACCCCTTTCAAACGAAAGTGTTTTTCGCCAGTCTCTGCATGGGGTACTTCAAGAGGAAACAAACCATAGAGATAGAACTTAGAACTACTTCATTTGGTCAAGTTTCAAGGAGCTAGCACAACCCGTGTTTGATTTAGAATTCCAAACACAGCTATCTATGTAGGAGAAAACAGACTGAAACCTAAAAATTCAAACTGTTACTGGAAACAAACGCTTGAACCTAGAAGAGTGAAAATTGGGCAGCCAAGTGGGCTTAGTGAACTGATCATTACCACCAAATATCATCAAGATTTGGTGAAAAAATGTTTGCTGAGATTTCAGCAAACTAGTAGTTTTTTGGAAGCTTGGCAACCCCTTTCAAACGAAAGTGTTTTTCGTCAGTCTCTGCATGGGGTACTTCAAGAGTAAACAAACCATAGAGATAGAACTTACAACTACTTCATTTGGTCAAGTTTCAAGGAGCTAGCACAACCCGTGTTTGATTTAGAATTCCAAACACAGCTATCTATGTAGGAGAAAACAGACTGAAACCTAAAAATTCAAACTGTTACTGGAAACAAACGCTTGAACCTAGAAGAGTGAAAATTGGGCAGCCAAGTGGGCTTAGTGAACTGATCATTACCACCAAATATCATCAAGATTTGGTGAAAAAATTTTTGCTGAGATTTCAGCAAACTAGTAGTTTTTTGTCAGCTTGGCAACCCCTTTCAAACGAAAGTGTTTTTCGCCAGTCTCTGCATGGGGTAATTCAAGAGGAAACAAACCATAGAGATAGAACTTAGAACTACTTCATTTGGTCAAGTTTCAAGGAGCCTGCAAAAACCGTGTTTGATTTAGAGTTTCAAACACATCTATCTATATAGCAGAAAACAGAGTGAAACCTAAAAATTCAAAGTGTTACTGGAAACGAACGCTTGAACCAAGAAGAATAAAAATTGGGCAGCCAAGTGGGATTAGTGAACTGATCATTACCACCAAGTATCATCAAGATTTGGTGAAAAAATATTTGCTGAGATTTCAGCAAATTAGTAGTGTTTTAGGAGCTTGGCAACCACTTTCAAACGAAAGTGATTTTCGCCAGTCTCTGCATGGGGTACTTCAAGAGGAAACAAACCATAGAGATAGAACATTGAACTACTTCATTTGGTCAAGTTTCAAGGAGCTAGCACAAACCGTGTTTGATTTAGAATTCCAAACACAGCTATCTATGTAGGAGAAAACAGAATGAAACCTAAAAATTCAAACTGTTACTGGAAACGAATGCTTCAACCTAGAAGAATAAAAATTGGGCAGCCAAGTGGGCTTAGTGAACTGATCATTACCAAAAAGTATCATCAAGATTTGGTGAAAAAATATTTGCTGAGATTTCAGCAAACTAGTAGTTTTTTGGAAGCTTGGCAACCCCTTTCAAACGAAAGTGTTTTTTGCAAGTCTCTGCATGGGGTACTTCAAGAGGAAACAATCCATAGACATAGAACTTAGAACTACTTCATTTTGTCAAGTTTCAAGGAGATAGCACAAACCGTGTTTGATTTAGAATTCCAAACAGAGCTATCTATGTAGGAGAAAAGAGAGTGAAACCTAAAAATTCAAACTGTTACTGGAAACGAATGCTTCAACCTAGAAGAATAAAAATTGGGCAGCCAAGTGGGATTAGTGAACTGATCATTACCACCAAGTATCATCAAGATTTGGTGAAAAAATGTTTGCTGAGATTTCAGCAAACTAGAAGTTTTTTGGAAGCTTGGCAACCCCTTTCAAACGAAAGTGTTTTTCGCCAGTCTCTGCATGGGGTACTTCAAGAGGAAACAAACCATAGAGATAGAACTTAGAACTACTTCATTTAGTCAAGTTTCAAGGAGCTAGCACAAACCGTGTTTGATTTAGAGTTTCAAACACATCTATCTATATAGCAGAAAACAGAGTGAAACCTAAAAATTCAAAGTGTTACTGGAAACGAACGCTTGAACATAGAAGAGTGAAAATTGGGCAACCAAGTGGGCTTAGTGAACTGATCATTACCACCAAGTATCATCAAGATTTGGTGAAAAAATGTTTGCTGAGATTTCAGCAAACTAGTAGTTTTTTGGAAGCTTGGCAACCCCTTTCAAACGAAAGAGTTTTTCGCCAGTCTCTGCACGGGGTACTTCAAGAGGAAACAAACCATAGAGATAGAACTTAGAACTACTTCATTTGGTCAAGTTTTAAGGAGCTAGCACCAACCGTGTTTGATTTAGAATTGCAAACACAGCTATCTATGTAGGAGAAAACAGAGTGAAACCTAAAAATTCAAACTGTTACTGGAAACGAATGCTTCAACCTAGAAGAATAAAAAATTGGGCAGCCAAGTAGGCTTAGTGAACTGATCACTACCACCAAGTATCATCAAGATTTGGTGAAAAAATGTTTGCTGAGATTTCAGCAAACTAGTAGTTTTTTGGAAGCTTGGCAAGCCCTTTCAAACAAAAGTGTTTTTCGCCAGTCTCTGCATGGGGTATTTCAAAAGGAAACAAACCATAGAGATAGAACTTAGAACTACTTCATTTGGTCAAGTTTCAAGGAGCTAGCACACACCGTGTTTGATTTAGAATTCCAAACACAGCTATCTATATAGGAGAAAATAGAGTGAAACCTAAAAATTCAAACTGTTACTGGAAACGAATGCTTCAACCTAGAAGAATAAAAATTGGGCAGCCAAGTGGGATTAGTGAACTGATCATTACCACCAAGTATCATCAAGATTTGGTGAAAAAATGTTTGCTGAGATTTCAGCAAACTAGTAGTTTTTTGGGAGCTGGGCAACCCCTTTCAAACGAAAGTGTTTTTCGCCAGTCTCTGCATGGGGTACTTCAAAAGGAAACAAACCATAGAGATAGAACTTAGAACTACTTCATTTGGTCAAGTTTCAAGGAGCTAGCACAACCCGTGTTTGATTTAGAATTCCAAACACAGCTATCTATGTAGGAGAAAAAAGACTGAAACCTAAAAATTCAAACTGTTACTGGAAACAAACGCTTGAACCTAGAAGAGTAAAAATTGGGCATCCAAGTGGGCTTAGTGAACTGATCATTACCACCAAATATCATCAAGATTTGGTGAAAAAATGTTTGCTGAGATTTCAGCAAACTATTAGTTTTTTGGAAGCTTGGCAACCCCTTTCAAACGAAAGTATTTTTCGCCAGTCTCTGCATGGGGTAATTCAAGAGGAAACAAACCATAGAGATAGAACTTAGAACTACTTCATTTGGTCAAGTTTCAAGGAGCCTGCAAAAACCGTGTTTGATTTAGAGTTTCAAACACATCTATCTATATAGCAGAAAACAGAGTGAAACCTAAAAATTCAAAGTGTTACTGGAAACGAACGCTTGAACCTAGAAGAGTGAAAATTGGGCAGCCAAGTGGGCTTAGTGAACTGATCATTACCACCAAGTATCATAAAGATTTGGTGAAAAAATGTTTGCTGAGATTTCAGCAAACTAGTAGTTTTTTGGAAGCTTGGCAACCCCTTTCAAACGAAAGTGTTTTTCGCCAGTCTCTGCATGGGGTACTTCAAGAGGAAACAAACCATAGAGATAGAACTTAGAACTACTTCATTTGGTCAAGTTTCAAAAAGCTAGCACAAACCGTGTTTGATTTAGAATTCCAAACACAGCTATCTATGTAGGAGAAAACAGAGTGAAACCTAAAAATTCAAACTGTTACTGGAAACGAACGCTTGAACCTAGAAGAGTGAAAATTGGGCAGCCTAGTGGGCTTAGTGAACTGATCATTACCACCAAGTATCATCAAGATTTGGTGAAAAAATGTTTGCTGAGATTTCAGCAAACTAGTAGTTTTTTGGGAGCTTGGCAAGCCCTTTCAAACGAAAGTGTTTTTCGCCAGTCTCTGCATGGGGTACTTCAAGAGGAAACAAACCATAGAGATAGAACTTAGAACTACTTCATTTGGTCAAGTTTAAAGGAGCCTGCAAAAACCGTGTTTGATTTAGAGTTTCAAACACATCTATCTATATAGCAGAAAACAGAGTGAAACCTAAAAATTCAAAGTGTTACTGGAAACGAACGCTTGAACCTAGAAGAGTGAAAATTGGGCAGCCAAGTGGGCTTAGTGAACTGATCATTACCACCAAGTATCATCAAGATTTGGTGAAAAAATGTTTGCTGAGATTTCAGCAAACTAGTAGTTTTTTGGAAGCTTGGCAACCCCTTTCAAACGAAAGTGTTTTTCGCCAGTCTCTGCATTGGGTACTTCAAGAGGAAACAACCCATAGAGATAGAACTTAGAACTACTTCATTTGGTCAAGTTTCAAGGAGCTAGCACAAACCGTTTTTGATTTAGAATTCCAAACACAGCTATCTATGTAGGAGAAAACAGAGTGAAACCTAAAAATTCAAACTGTTACTGGAAACGAATGCTTCAACCTAGAGCAATAAAAATTGGGCAGCCAAGTGGGCTTAGTGAACTGATCATTACCACCAAGAATCATGAAGATTTGGTGAAAAAATGTTTGCGCTGATTTCAGCAAACTAGGAGTTTTTTGGAAGCTTGGCCACAACTTTCAAACGAAAGTGTTTTTCGCCAGTCTCTGCATGGGGTACTTCAAGTGGAAACAAACCATAGAGATAGAACTTAGAACTACTTCATTTGGTCAAGTTTCAAGGAGCTAGCACAAACCGTGTTTGATTTAGAATTGCAAACACAGCTATCTATGTAGGAGAAAACAGAGTGAAACCTAAAAATTCAAACTGTTACTGGAAAGGAATGCTTCAACCTAGAAGATAAAAAACTGGGCAGCCAAGTGGGCTTAGTGAACTGATCATTACCACCAAGTATCATCAAGATTTGGTTAAAAAATGTTTGCTGATATTTCGGCAAACTAGTAGTTTTTTGGAAGCTTGGCAACCCCTTTCAAACGAAAGAGTTTTTCGCCAGTCTCTGCATGGGGTACTTCAAGAGGAAACAAACCATAGAGATAGAACTTAGAACTACTTCATTTGGTCAAGTTTCAAGGAGCTAGCACAAACCGTGTTTGATTTAGAATTCCAAACACAGCTATCTATGTAGGAGAAAACAGAGTGAAACGTTAAATTTCAAACTGTTACTGGAAAAGAATGCTTCAACCTAGAAGAATAAAAATTGGGCAGCAAAGTGTGCTTAGTGAACTGATCATTACCACCAAGTATCATCAAGATTTGGTGAAAAAATGTTTGCTGAGATTTCAGCAAACTAGTAGTTTTTAGGAAGCTTGGCAACCCCTTTCTAACAAAAGTGTTTTTCGCCAGTCTCTGCATGGGGTATTTCAAGAGGAAACAAACCATAGAGATAGAACTTAGAACTACTTCATTTGGTCAAGTTTCAAGGAGCTAGCACAAACCGTGTTTGATTTAGAATTCCAAACACAGCTATCTATATAGGAGAAAATAGAGTGAAACATGAAAATTCAAACTGTTCCTGGAAACGAATGCTTCAACCTAGAAGAATAAAAATTGGGCAGCCAAGTGGGATTAGTGAACTGATCATTACCAAAAAGTATCATCAAGATTTGGTGAAAAAATGTTTGCTGAGATTTCAGCAAACTAGTAGTTTTTTGGAAGCTTGGCAACCCCTTTCAAAGGAAAGTGTTTTGCAAGTCTCTGCATGGGGTACTTCAAGAGGAAACAATCCATAGACATAGAACTTAGAACTACTTCATTTTGTCAAGTTTCAAGGAGATAGCACAAACCGTGTTTGATTTAGAATTCCAAACGCAGCTATCTATGTAGAAGAAAACAGAGTGAAACCTAATATTCAAAGTGTTACTGGAAACGAACGCTTGAACCTAGAAGAGTGAAAATTGGGCAGCCAAGTGGGCTTAGTGAACTGATCATTACCACCAAGTATCATCAAGATTTGGTGAAAAAATGTTTGCTGAGATTTCAGGAAACTAGTAGTTTTTTGGAAGCTTGGCAACCCCTTTCAAACGAAAGTGTTTTTCGCCAGTCTCTGCATGGGGTACTTCAAGAGGAAACAAACCATAGAGATAGAACTTAGAACTACTTCATTTGGTCAAGTTGCAAGGAGCTAGCACAAACCGTGTTTGATTTAGAATTCCAAACACAGCTGTCTATGTAGGATAAAACAGAGTGAAACCTAAAAATTCAAACTGTTACTGGAAACAAATGCTTCAACCTAGAAGAATAAAAGTTGGGCAGCCTAGTGTGCTTAGTGAACTGATCATTACCACCAAGTATCATCAAGATTTGGTGAAAAAATGTTTGCTGAGATTTCAGCAAACTAGTAGTTTTTTGGAAGCTTGGCAACCCCTTTCAAATGAAAGTGTTTTTCGCCAGTCTCTGCATGGGGTACTTCAAGAGGAAACAAACCATAGAGATAGAACTTAGAACTACTTCATTTGGTCAAGTTTCAAGGAGCCTGCAAAAACCGTGTTTGATTTAGAGTTTCAAACACAGCTATCTATGTAGGAGAAAACAGACTGAAACCTAAAAATTCAAACTGTTACTGGAAACAAACGCTTGAACCTAGAAGAGTGAAAATTGGGCAGCCAAGTGGGGTTAGTGAACTGATCATTACCACCAAGTATCATCAAGATTTGGTGAAAAAATGTTTGCTGAGATTTCAGCAAACTAGTAGTTTCTTGGAAGCTTGGCAACCCCTTTCAAACGAAAGTGTTTGTCGCCAGTCTCTGCATGGGGTACTTCAAGAGGAAACAAACCATAGAGATAGAACTTAGAACTACTTCATTTGGTCAAGTTTCAAGGAGCTAGCACAAACCGTGTTTGATTTAGAATTCCAAACACAGCTATCTATGTAGGAGAAAACAGACTGAAACCTAAAAATTCAAACTGTTACTGGAAACAAACGCTTGAACCTAGAAGAGTGAAAATTGGGCAGCCAAGTGGGCTTAGTGAACTGATCCTTACCACCAAGTATCATCAAGATTTGGTGAAAAAATGTTTGCTGAGATTTCAGCAAACTAGTAGTTTTTTGGAAGCTTGGCAACCCCTTTCAAACGAAAGTGTTTTTCGCCAGTCTCTGCATGGGGTACTTCAAGAGGAAACAAACCATAGAGATAGAACTTAGAACTACTTCATTTGGTCAAGTTTCAAGGAGCTAGCACAAACCGTGTTTGATTTAGAATTCCAAACACAGCTATCTATGTAGGAGAAAACAGAGTGAAACCTAAAAATTCAAACTGTTACTGGAAACGAACGCTTGAACCTAGAAGAGTGAAAATTGGGCAGCCTAGTGGGCTTAGTGAACTGATCATTACCACCAAGTATCATCAAGATTTGGTGAAAAAATGTTTGCTGAGATTTCAGCAAACTAGTATTTTTTTGGGAGCTTGGCAAGCCCTTTCAAACGAAAGTGTTTTTCGCCAGTCTCTGCATGGGGTACTTCAAGAGGAAACAAACCATAGAGATAGAACTTAGAACTACTTCATTTGGTCAAGTTTCAAGGAGCCTGCAAAAACCGTGTTTGATTTAGAGTTTCAAACACATCTATCTATATAGTAGAAAACAGAGTGAAACCTAAAAATTCAAAGTGTTACTGGAAACGAACGCTTGAACCTAGAAGAGTGAAAATTGGGCAGCCAAGTGGGCTTAGTGAACTGATCATTACCACCAAGTATCATCAAGATTTGGTGAAAAAATGTTTGCTGAGATTTCAGCAAACTAGTAGTTTTTTGGAAGCTTGGCAACCCCTTTCTAACAAAAGTGTTTTTCGCCAGTCTCTGCATGGGGTATTTCAAGAGGAAACAAACCATAGAGATAGAACTTAGAACTACTTCATTTGGTCAAGTTTCAAGGAGCTAGCACAAACCGTGTTTGATTTAGAATTCCAAACACAGCTATCTATATAGGAGAAAATAGAGTGAAACATGAAATTTCAAACTGTTCCTGGAAACGAATGCTTCAACCTAGAAGAATAAAAATTGGGGAGCCAAGTGGGATTAGTGAACTGATCATTACCACCAAGTATCATCAAGATTTGGTGAAAAAATGTTTGCTGAGATTTCAGCAAACTAGTAGTTTATTGGAAGCTTGGCAACCCCTTTTAAACGAAAGTGTTTTTCGCCAGTCTCTGCATGGGGTACTTCAAGAGGAAACAAACCATAGAGATAGAACTTAGAACTACTTCATTTGGTCAAGTTTCAAGGAGCTAGCACACATCGTGTTTTATTTTGAGTTTCAAACACAACTATCTATATAGCAGAAAACAGAGTGAAACCTAAAAATTCAAAGTGTCACTGGAAACGAACGCTTAAACCTAGAAGAGTGAAAATTGGGCAGCCAAGTGGGCTTAGTGAACTGATCATTACCACCAAGTATCATCAAGATTTGGTGAAAAAATGTTTGCTGAGATTTCAGCAAACTAGTAGTTTTTTGGAAGCTTGGCAACCCCTTTCAAACGAAATTGTTTTTCGCCAGTCTCTGCATGGGGTACTTCAAGAGGAAACAAACCATAGAGATAGAACTTAGAACTACTTCATTTGGTCAAGTTTCAAGGAGCTAGCACAAACCGTGTTTGATTTAGAATTCCAAACACAACTATCTATGTAGGAGAAAACAGAGTGAAACCTAAAAATTCAAACTGTTACTGGAAACGAACGCTTGAACCTAGAAGAGTGAAAATTGGGCAGCCTAGTGGGCTTAGTGAACTGATCATTACCACCAAGTATCATCAAGATTTGGTGAAAAAATGTTTGCTGAGATTTCAGCAAACTAGTAGTTTTTTGGGAGCTTGGCAAGCCCTTTCAAACGAATGTGTTTTTCGCCAGTCTCTGCATGGGGTACTTCAAGAGGAAACAAACCATAGAGATAGAACGTAGAACTACTTCATTTGGTCAAGTTTCAAGGAGCCTGCAAAAACCGTGTTTGATTTAGAGTTTCAAACACATCTATCTATATAACAGAAAACAGAGTGAAACCTAAAAATTCAAAGTGTTACTGGAAACGAACGCTTGAACCTAGAAGAGTGAAAATTGGGCAGCCAAGTGGGCTTAGTGAACTGATCATTACCACCAAGTATCATCAAGATTTGGTGAAAAAATGTTTGCTGAGATTTCAGCAAACTAGTAGTTTTTTGGAAGCTTGGCAACCCCTTTCTAACAAAAGTGTTTTTCGCCAGTCTCTGCATGGGGTATTTCAAGAGGAAACAAACCATAGAGATAGAACTTAGAACTACTTCATTTGGTCAAGTTTCAAGGAGCTAGCACAAACCGTGTTTGATTTAGAATTCCAAACACAGCTATCTATATAGGAGAAAATAGAGTGAAACATGAAATTTCAAACTGTTCCTGGAAACGAATGCTTCAACCTAGAAGAATAAAAATTGGGCAGCCAAGTGGGATTAGTGAACTGATCATTACCACCAAGTATCATCAAGATTTGGTGAAAAAATATTTGCTGAGATTTCAGCAAACTAGTAGTGTTTTAGGAGCTTGGCAACCACTTTCAAACGATAGTGTTTTTCGCCAGTCTCTGCATGGGGTACTTCAAGAGGAAACAAACCATAGAGATAGAACATTGAACTACTTCATTTGGTCAAGTTTCAAGGAGCTAGCACAAACCGTGTTTGATTTAGAATTCCAAACACAGCTATCTATGTAGGAGAAAACAGAATGAAACCTAAAAATTCATACTGTTACTGGAAACGAATGCTTCAACCTAGAAGAATAAAAATTGGGCAGCCAAGTGGGCTTAGTGAACTGATCATTACCAAAAAGTATCATCAAGATTTGGTGAAAAAATATTTGCTGAGATTTCAGCAAACTAGTAGTTTTTTGGAAGCTTGGCAACCAATTTCAAACGAAAGTGTTTTTTGCAAGTCTCTGCATGGGGTACTTCAAGAGGAAACAAACCACAGAGATAGAACTTAGAACTACTTCATTTGGTCAAGTTTCAAGGAGCTAGCACAAACCGTGTTTGATTTAGAATTCCAAACACAGCTATCTATATAGGAGAAAATAGAGTGAAACATGAAATTTCAAACTGTTCCTGGAAACGAATGCTTCAACCTAGAAGAATAAAAATTGGGCAGCCAAGTGGGATTAGTGAACTGATCATTACCACCAAGTATCATCAAGATTTGGTGAAAAAATGTTTGCTGAGATTTCAGCAAACTAGTAGTTTATTGGAAGCTTGGCAACCCCTTTTAAACGAAAGTGTTTTTCGCCAGTCTCTGCATGGGGTACTTCAAGAGGAAACAAACCATAGAGATAGAACTTAGAACTACTTCATTTGGTCAAGTTTCAAGGAGCTAGCACACATCGTGTTTTATTTTGAGTTTCAAACACAACTATCTATATAGCAGAAAACAGAGTGAAACCTAAAAATTCAAAGTGTCACTGGAAACGAACGCTTAAACCTAGAAGAGTGAAAATTGGGCAGCCAAGTGGGCTTAGTGAACTGATCATTACCACCAAGTATCATCAAGATTTGGTGAAAAAATGTTTGCTGAGATTTCAGCAAACTAGTAGTTTTTTGGAAGCTTGGCAACCCCTTTCAAACGAAAGTGTTTTTCGCCAGTCTCTGCATGGGGTACTTCAAGAGGAAACAAACCATAGAGATAGAACTTAGAACTACTTCATTTGGTCAAGTTTCAAGGAGCTAGCACAAACCGTGTTTGATTTAGAATTCCAAACACAGCTATCTATGTAGGAGAAAACAGAGTGAAACCTAAAAATTCAAACTGTTACTGGAAACGAACGCTTGAACCTAGAAGAGTGAAAATTGGGCAGCCTAGTGGGCTTAGTGAACTGATCATTACCACCAAGTATCATCAAGATTTGGTGAAAAAATGTTTGCTGAGATTTCAGCAAACTAGTAGTTTTTTGGGAGCTTGGCAAGCCCTTTCAAACGAATGTGTTTTTCGCCAGTCTCTGCATGGGGTACTTCAAGAGGAAACAAACCATAGAGATAGAACGTAGAACTACTTCATTTGGTCAAGTTTCAAGGAGCCTGCAAAAACCGTGTTTGATTTAGAGTTTCAAACACATCTATCTATATAACAGAAAACAGAGTGAAACCTAAAAATTCAAAGTGTTACTGGAAACGAACGCTTGAACCTAGAAGAGTGAAAATTGGGCAGCCAAGTGGGCTTAGTGAACTGATCATTACCACCAAGTATCATCAAGATTTGGTGAAAAAATGTTTGCTGAGATTTCAGCAAACTAGTAGTTTTTTGGAAGCTTGGCAACCCCTTTCTAACAAAAGTGTTTTTCGCCAGTCTCTGCATGGGGTATTTCAAGAGGAAACAAACCATAGAGATAGAACTTAGAACTACTTCATTTGGTCAAGTTTCAAGGAGCTAGCACAAACCGTGTTTGATTTAGAATTCCAAACACAGCTATCTATATAGGAGAAAATAGAGTGAAACATGAAATTTCAAACTGTTCCTGGAAACGAATGCTTCAACCTAGAAGAATAAAAATTGGGCAGCCAAGTGGGATTAGTGAACTGATCATTACCACCAAGTATCATCAAGATTTGGTGAAAAAATATTTGCTGAGATTTCAGCAAATTAGTAGTGTTTTAGGAGCTTGGCAACCACTTTCAAACGATAGTGTTTTTCGCCAGTCTCTGCATGGGGTACTTCAAGAGGAAACAAACCATAGAGATAGAACATTGAACTACTTCATTTGGTCAAGTTTCAAGGAGCTAGCACAAACCGTGTTTGATTTAGAATTCCAAACACAGCTATCTATGTAGGAGAAAACAGAATGAAACCTAAAAATTCATACTGTTACTGGAAACGAATGCTTCAACCTAGAAGAATAAAAATTGGGCAGCCAAGTGGGCTTAGTGAACTGATCATTACCAAAAAGTATCATCAAGATTTGGTGAAAAAATATTTGCTGAGATTTCAGCAAACTAGTAGTTTTTTGGAAGCTTGGCAACCAATTTCAAACGAAAGTGTTTTTTGCAAGTCTCTGCATGGGGTACTTCAAGAGGAAACAATCCATAGACATAGAACTTAGAACTACTTCATTTTGTCAAGTTTCAAGGAGATAGCACAAACCGTGTTTGATTTAGAATTCCAAACAGAGCTATCTATGTAGGAGAAAAGAGAGTGAAACCTAAAAATTCAAACTGTTACTGGAAACGAATGCTTCAACCTAGAAGAATAAAAATTGGGCAGCCAAGTGGGATTAGTGAACTGATCATTACCACCAAGTATCATCAAGATTTGGTGAAAAAATGTTTGCTGAGATTTCAGCAAACTAGTAGTTTTTTGGAAGCTTGGCAACCCCTTTCAAACGAAAGTGTTTTTCGCCAGTCTCTGCATGGGGTACTTCAAGAGGAAACAAACCATAGAGATAGAACTTAGAACTACTTCATTTAGTCAAGTTTCAAGGAGCTAGCACAAACCGTGTTTGATTTAGAGTTTCAAACACATCTATCTATATAGCAGAAAACAGAGTGAAACCTAAAAATTCAAAGTGTTACTGGAAACGAACGCTTGAACATAGAAGAGTGAAAATTGGGCAACCAAGTGGGCTTAGTGAACTGATCATTACCACCAAGTATCATCAAGATTTGGTGAAAAAATGTTTGCTGAGATTTCAGCAAACTAGTAGTTTTTTGGAAGCTTGGCAACCCCTTTCAAACGAAAGAGTTTTTCGCCAGTCTCTGCACGGGGTACTTCAAGAGGAAACAAACCATAGAGATAGAACTTAGAACTACTTCATTTGGTCAAGTTTTAAGGAGCTAGCACCAACCGTGTTTGATTTAGAATTGCAAACACAGCTATCTATGTAGGAGAAAACAGAGTGAAACCTAAAAATTCAAACTGTTACTGGAAACGAATGCTTCAACCTAGAAGAATAAAAAATTGGGCAGCCAAGTAGGCTTAGTGAACTGATCATTACCACCAAGTATCATCAAGATTTGGTGAAAAAATGTTTGCTGAGATTTCAGCAAACTAGTAGTTTTTTGGAAGCTTGGCAAGCCCTTTCAAACAAAAGTGTTTTTCGCCAGTCTCTGCATGGGGTATTTCAAAAGGAAACAAACCATAGAGATAGAACTTAGAACTACTTCATTTGGTCAAGTTTCAAGGAGCTAGCACACACCGTGTTTGATTTAGAATTCCAAACACAGCTATCTATATAGGAGAAAATAGAGTGAAACCTAAAAATTCAAACTGTTACTGGAAACGAATGCTTCAACCTAGAAGAACAAAAATTGGGCAGCCAAGTGGGATTAGTTAACTGATCATTACCACCAAGTATCATCAAGATTTGGTGAAAAAATGTTTGCTGAGATTTCAGCAAACTAGTAGTTTTTTGGGAGCTGGGCAACCCCTTTCAAACGAAAGTGTTTTTCGCCAGTCTCTGCATGGGGTACTTCAAAAGGAAACAAACCATAGAGATAGAACTTAGAACTACTTCATTTGGTCAAGTTTCAAGGAGCTAGCACAACCCGTGTTTGATTTAGAATTCCAAACACAGCTATCTATGTAGGAGAAAAAAGACTGAAACCTAAAAATTCAAAATGTTACTGGAAACAAACGCTTGAAACTAGAAGAGTAAAAATTGGGCATCCAAGTGGGCTTAGTGAACTGATCATTACCACCAAATATCATCAAGATTTGGTGAAAAAATGTTTGCTGAGATTTCAGCAAACTATTAGTTTTTTGGAAGCTTGGCAACCCCTTTCAAACGAAAGTATTTTTCGCCAGTCTCTGCATGGGGTAATTCAAGAGGAAACCAACCATAGAGATAGAACTTAGAACTACTTCATTTGGTCAAGTTTCAAGGAGCCTGCAAAAACCGTGTTTGATTTAGAGTTTCAAACACATCTATCTATATAGCAGAAAACAGAGTGAAACCTAAAAATTCAAAGTGTTACTGGAAACGAACGCTTGAACCTAGAAGAGTGAAAATTGGGCAGCCAAGTGGGCTTAGTGAACTGATCATTACCACCAAGTATCATCAAGATTTGGTGAAAAAATGTTTGCTGAGATTTCAGCAAACTAGTAGTTTTTTGGAAGCTTGGCAACCCCTTTCAAACGAAAGTGTTTTTCGCCAGTCTCTGCATGGGGTACTTCAAGAGGAAACAAACCATAGAGATAGAACTTAGAACTACTTCATTTGGTCAAGTTTCAAGGAGCTAGCACAAACCGTGTTTGATTTAGAATTCCAAACACAGCTATCTATGTAGGAGAAAACAGAGTGAAACCTAAAAATTCAAACTGTTACTGGAAACGAACGCTTGAACCTAGAAGAGTGAAAATTGGGCAGCCTAGTGGGCTTAGTGAACTGATCATTACCACCAAGTATCATCAAGATTTGGTGAAAAAATGTTTGCTGAGATTTCAGCAAACTAGTAGTTTTTTGGGAGCTTGGCAAGCCCTTTCAAACGAAAGTGTTTTTCGCCAGTCTCTGCATGGGGTACTTCAAGAGGAAACAAACCATAGAGATAGAACTTAGAACTACTTCATTTGGTCAAGTTTCAAGGAGCCTGCAAAAACCGTGTTTGATTTAGAGTTTCAAACACATCTATCTATATAACAGAAAACAGAGTGAAACCTAAAAATTCAAAGTGTTACTGGAAACGAACGCTTGAACCTAGAAGAGTGAAAATTGGGCAGCCAAGTGGGCTTAGTGAACTGATCATTACCACCAAGTATCATCAAGATTTGGTGAAAAAATGTTTGCTGAGATTTCAGCAAACTAGTAGTTTTTTGGAAGCTTGGCAACCCCTTTCTAACAAAAGTGTTTTTCGCCAGTCTCTGCATGGGGTATTTCAAGAGGAAACAAACCATAGAGATAGAACTTAGAACTACTTCATTTGGTCAAGTTTCAAGGAGCTAGCACAAACCGTGTTTGATTTAGAATTCCAAACACAGCTATCTATATAGGAGAAAATAGAGTGAAACATGAAATTTCAAACTGTTCCTGGAAACGAATGCTTCAACCTAGAAGAATAAAAATTGGGCAGCAAAGTGGGATTAGTGAACTGATCATTACCACCAAGTATCATCAAGATTTGGTGAAAAAATATTTGCTGAGATTTCAGCAAATTAGTAGTGTTTTAGGAGCTTGGCAACCACTTTCAAACGATAGTGTTTTTCGCCAGTCTCTGCATGGGGTACTTCAAGAGGAAACAAACCATAGAGATAGAACATTGAACTACTTCATTTGGTCAAGTTTCAAGGAGCTAGCACAAACCGTGTTTGATTTAGAATTCCAAACACAGCTATCTATGTAGGAGAAAACAGAATGAAACCTAAAAATTCATACTGTTACTGGAAACGAATGCTTCAACCTAGAAGAATAAAAATTGGGCAGCCAAGTGGGCTTAGTGAACTGATCATTACCAAAAAGTATCATCAAGATTTGGTGAAAAAATATTTGCTGAGATTTCAGCAAACTAGTAGTTTTTTGGAAGCTTGGCAACCAATTTCAAACGAAAGTGTTTTTTGCAAGTCTCTGCATGGGGTACTTCAAGAGGAAACAATCCATAGACATAGAACTTAGAACTACTTCATTTGTCAAGTTTCAAGGAGATAGCACAAACCGTGTTTGATTTAGAATTCCAAACAGAGCTATCTATGTAGGAGAAAAGAGAGTGAAACCTAAAAATTCAAACTGTTACTGGAAACGAATGCTTCAACCTAGAAGAATAAAAATTGGGCAGCCAAGTGGGATTAGTGAACTGATCATTACCACCAAGTATCATCAAGATTTGGTGAAAAAATGTTTGCTGAGATTTCAGCAAACTAGTAGTTTTTTGGAAGCTTGGCAACCCCTTTCAAACGAAAGTGTTTTTCGCCAGTCTCTGCATGGGGTACTTCAAGAGGAAACAAACCATAGAGATAGAACTTAGAACTACTTCATTTAGTCAAGTTTCAAGGAGCTAGCACAAACCGTGTTTGATTTAGAGTTTCAAACACATCTATCTATATAGCAGAAAACAGAGTGAAACCTAAAAATTCAAAGTGTTACTGGAAACGAACGCTTGAACATAGAAGAGTGAAAATTGGGCAACCAAGTGGGCTTAGTGAACTGATCATTACCACCAAGTATCATCAAGATTTGGTGAAAAAATGTTTGCTGAGATTTCAGCAAACTAGTAGTTTTTGGAAGCTTGGCAACCCCTTTCAAACGAAAGAGTTTTTCGCCAGTCTCTGCACGGGGTACTTCAAGAGGAAACAAACCATAGAGATAGAACTTAGAACTACTTCATTTGGTCAAGTTTTAAGGAGCTAGCACCAACCGTGTTTGATTTAGAATTGCAAACACAGCTATCTATGTAGGAGAAAACAGAGTGAAACCTAAAAATTCAAACTGTTACTGGAAACGAATGCTTCAACCTAGAAGAATAAAAAATTGGGCAGCCAAGTAGGCTTAGTGAACTGATCATTACCACCAAGTATCATCAAGATTTGGTGAAAAAATGTTTGCTGAGATTTCAGCAAACTAGTAGTTTTTTGGAAGCTTGGCAAGCCCTTTCAAACAAAAGTGTTTTTCGCCAGTCTCTGCATGGGGTATTTCAAAAGGAAACAAACCATAGAGATAGAACTTAGAACTACTTCATTTGGTCAAGTTTCAAGGAGCTAGCACACACCGTGTTTGATTTAGAATTCCAAACACAGCTATCTATATAGGAGAAAATAGAGTGAAACCTAAAAATTCAAACTGTTACTGGAAACGAATGCTTCAACCTAGAAGAACAAAAATTGGGCAGCCAAGTGGGATTAGTTAACTGATCATTACCACCAAGTATCATCAAGATTTGGTGAAAAAATGTTTGCTGAGATTTCAGCAAACTAGTAGTTTTTTGGGAGCTGGGCAACCCCTTTCAAACGAAAGTGTTTTTCGCCAGTCTCTGCATGGGGTACTTCAAAAGGAAACAAACCATAGAGATAGAACTTAGAACTACTTCATTTGGTCAAGTTTCAAGGAGCTAGCACAACCCGTGTTTGATTTAGAATTCCAAACACAGCTATCTATGTAGGAGAAAAAAGACTGAAACCTAAAAATTCAAAATGTTACTGGAAACAAACGCTTTGAAACTAGAAGAGTAAAAATTGGGCATCCAAGTGGGCTTAGTGAACTGATCATTACCACCAAATATCATCAAGATTTGGTGAAAAAATGTTTGCTGAGATTTCAGCAAACTATTAGTTTTTTGGCAGCTTGGCAACCCCTTTCAAACGAAAGTATTTTTCGCCAGTCTCTGCATGGGGTAATTCAAGAGGAAACCAACCATAGAGATAGAACTTAGAACTACTTCATTTGGTCAAGTTTCAAGGAGCCTGCAAAAACCGTGTTTGATTTAGAGTTTCAAACACATCTATCTATATAGCAGAAAACAGAGTGAAACCTAAAAATTCAAAGTGTTACTGGAAACGAACGCTTGAACCTAGAAGAGTGAAAATTGGGCAGCCAAGTGGGCTTAGTGAACTGATCATTACCACCAAGTATCATCAAGATTTGGTGAAAAAATGTTTGCTGAGATTTCAGCAAACTAGTAGTTTTTGGAAGCTTGGCAACCCCTTTCAAACGAAAGTGTTTTTCGCCAGTCTCTGCATGGGGTACTTCAAGAGGAAACAAACCATAGAGATAGAACTTAGAACTACTTCATTTGGTCAAGTTTCAAGGAGCTAGCACAAACCGTGTTTGATTTAGAATTCCAAACACAGCTATCTATGTAGGAGAAAACAGAGTGAAACCTAAAAATTCAAACTGTTACTGGAAACGAACGCTTGAACCTAGAAGAGTGAAAATTGGGCAGCCTAGTGGGCTTAGTGAACTGATCATTACCACCAAGTATCATCAAGATTTGGTGAAAAAATGTTTGCTGAGATTTCAGCAAACTAGTAGTTTTTTGGGAGCTTGGCAAGCCCTTTCAAACGAAAGTGTTTTTCGCCAGTCTCTGCATGGGGTACTTCAAGAGGAAACAAACCATAGAGATAGAACTTAGAACTACTTCATTTGGTCAAGTTTCAAGGAGCCTGCAAAAACCGTGTTTGATTTAGAGTTTCAAACACATCTATCTATATAGCAGAAAACAGAGTGAAACCTAAAAATTCAAAGTGTTACTGGAAACGAACGCTTGAACCTAGAAGAGTGAAAATTGGGCAGCCAAGTGGGCTTAGTGAACTGATCATTACCACCAAGTATCATCAAGATTTGGTGAAAAAAATTTTGCTGAGATTTCAGCAAACTAGTAGTTTTTTGGAAGCTTGGCAACCCTTTCAAACGAAAGTGTTTTTCGCCAGTCTCTGCATTGGGTACTTCAAGAGGAAACAACCCATAGAGATAGAACTTACAACTACTTCATTTGGTCAAGTTTCAAGGAGCTAGCACAAACCGTGTTTGATTTAGAATTGCAAACACAGCTATCTATGTAGGAGAAAACAGAGTGAAACCTAAAAATTCAAACTGTTACTGGAAACGAATGCTTCAACCTAGAGCAATAAAAATTGGGCAGCCAAGTGGGCTTAGTGAACTGATCATTACCACCAAGAATCATCAAGATTTGGTGAAAAAATGTTTGCGCTGATTTCAGCAAACTAGGAGTTTTTTGGAAGCTTGGCCACAACTTTCAAACGAAAGTGTTTTTCGCCAGTCTCTGCATGGGGTACTTCAAGTGGAAACAAACCATAGAGATAGAACTTAGAACTACTTCATTTGGTCAAGTTTCAAGGAGCTAGCACAAACCGTGTTTGATTTAGAATTGCAAACACAGCTATCTATGTAGGAGAAAACAGAGTGAAACCTAAAAATTCAAACTGTTACTGGAAAGGAATGCTTCAACCTAGAAGAATAAAAAACTGGGCAGCCAAGTGGGCTTAGTGAATGGATCATTACCACCAAGTATCATCAAGATTTGGTTAAAAAATGTTTGCTGATATTTCGGCAAACTAGTAGTTTTTTGGAAGCTTGGCAACCCCTTTCAAACGAAAGAGTTTTTCGCCAGTCTCTGCATGGGGTACTTCAAGAGGAAACAAACCATAGAGATAGAACTTAGAACTACTTCATTTGGTCAAGTTTCAAGGAGCTAGCACAAACCGTGTTTGATTTAGAATTCCAAACACAGCTATCTATGTAGGAGAAAACAGAGTGAAACGTTAAAATTCAAACTGTTACTGGAAAAGAATGCTTCAACCTAGAAGAATAAAAATTGGGCAGCAAAGTGTGCTTAGTGAACTGATCATTACCACCAAGTATCATCAAGATTTGGTGAAAAAATGTTTGCTGAGATTTCAGCAAACTAGTAGTTTTTAGGAAGCTTGGCAACCCCTTTCTAACAAAAGTGTTTTTCGCCAGTCTCTGCATGGGGTATTTCAAGAGGAAACAAACCATAGAGATAGAACTTAGAACTACTTCATTTGGTCAAGTTTCAAGGAGCTAGCACAAACCGTGTTTGATTTAGAATTCCAAACACAGCTATCTATATAGGAGAAAATAGAGTGAAACATGAAAATTCAAACTGTTCCTGGAAACGAATGCTTCAACCTAGAAGAATAAAAATTGGGCAGCCAAGTTGGATTAGTGAACTGATCATTACCAAAAAGTATCATCAAGATTTGGTGAAAAAATGTTTGCTGAGATTTCAGCAAACTAGTAGTTTTTTGGAAGCTTGGCAACCCCTTTCAAAGGAAAGTGTTTTGCAAGTCTCTGCATGGGGTACTTCAAGAGGAAACAATCCATAGACATAGAACTTAGAACTACTTCATTTTGTCAAGTTTCAAGGAGATAGCACAAACCGTGTTTGATTTAGAATTCCAAACAGAGCTATCTATGTAGGAGAAAAGAGAGTGAAACCTAAAAATTCAAACTGTTACTGGAAACGAATGCTTCAACCTAGAAGAACAAAAATTGGGCAGCCAAGTGGGATTAGTGAACTGATCATTACCTCCAAGTATCATCAAGATTTGGTGAAAAAATGTTTGCTGAGATTTCAGCAAACTAGTAGTTCTTTGGAAGCTTGGCAACCCCTTTCAAACGAAAGTGTTTTCGCCAGTCTCTGCATGGGGTACTTCAAGAGGAAACAAACCATAGAGATAGAACATAGAACTATTCATTTGGTCAAGTTTCAAGGAGCCTGCAAAAACCGTGTTTGATTTAGAGTTTTCAAACACATCTATCTATATAGCAGAAAACAGAGTGAAACCTAAAAATTCAAAGTGTTACTGGAAACAAACGCTTGAACCTAGAAGAGTGAAAATTGGGCAGCCAAGTGGGCTTAGTGAACTGATCATTACGACCAAGTATCATCAAGATTTGGTGAAAAAATGTTTGCTGAGATTTCAGCAAACTAGTAGTTTTTTGGAAGCTTGGCAACACCTTTCAAACGAAAGTGTTTTTCGCCAGTCTCTGCATGGGGTACTTCAAGAGGAAACAACCCATAGAGATAGAACTTACAACTACTTCATTTGGTCAAGTTGCAAGGAGCTAGCACAAACCGTGTTTGATTTAGAATTCCAAACACAGCTATCTATGTAGGAGAAAACAGAGTGAAACCTAAAAATTCAAACTGTTACTGGAAACGAATGCTTCAACCTAGAAGAATAAAAATTGGGCAGCCAAGTGAAATTAGTGAACTGATCATTACCACCAGGTATCATTAAGTTTTGGTGAAAAAATGTTTGCTGAGATTACAGCAAACTAGTAGTTTTTTGGAAGCTTGGCAACCCCTTTCAAACGAAAGTGTTTTTCGCCAGTCTTTGCATGGGGTCTTCAAGAGGAAACAAACCATAGAGATAGAACTTAGAACTACTTCATTTTGTCAAGTTTCAAGGAGCTAGCACAAACCGTGTTTGATTTAGAATTCCAAACGCAGCTATCTATGTAGAAGAAACAGAGTGAAACCTAATATTCAAAGTGTTACTGGAAACGAACGCTTGAACCTAGAAGAGTGAAAATTGGGCAGCCAAGTGGGCTTAGTGAACTGATCATTACCACCAAGTATCATCAAGATTTGGTGAAAAAATGTTTGCTGAGATTTCAGCAAACTAGTAGTTTTTTGGAAGCTTGGCAACCCCTTTCAAACGAAAGTGTTTGTCGCCAGTCTCTGCATGGGGTACTTCAAGAGGAAACAAACCATAGAGATAGAACTTAGAACTACTTCATTTGGTCAAGTTGCAAGGAGCTAGCACAAACCGTGTTTGATTTAGAATTCCAAACACAGCTGTCTATGTAGGAGAAAACAGAGTGAAACCTAAAAATTCAAACTGTTACTGGAAACAAATGCTTCAACCTAGAAGAATAAAAGTTGGGCAGCCTAGTGGGCTTAGTGAACTGATCATTACCACCAAGTATCATCAAGATTTGGTGAAAAAATGTTTGCTGAGATTTCAGCAAACTAGTAGTTTTTTGGAAGCTTGGCAACCCCTTTCAAACGAAAGTGTTTTTCGCCAGTCTCTGCATGGGGTACTTCAAGAGGAAACAAACCATAGAGATAGAACTTAGAACTACTTCATTTGGTCAAGTTTCAAGGAGCCTGCAAAAACCGTGTTTGATTTAGAGTTTCAAACACATCTATCTATGTAGCAGAAAACAGAGTGAAACCTAAAAATTCAAATGTTACTGGAAACGAACGCTTGAACCTAGAACAGTGAAAATTGGGCAGCCAAGTGGGCTTAGTGAACTGATCATTACCACCAAGTATCATCAAGATTTGGTGAAAAAATGTTTGCTGAGATTTCAGCAAACTAGTAGATTTTTGGAAGCTTGGCAACCCCTTTCAAACGAAAGTGTTTTTTGCCAGTTTCTGCATGGGGTACTTCAAGAGGAAACAAACCATAGAGATAGAACTTAGAACTACTTCATTTGGTCAAGTTTCAAGGAGCTAGCACAAACCGTGTTTGATTTAGAATTCCAAACACAGCGATCTATGTAGGAGAAAACAGAGTGAAACCTAAAAATTCAAACTGTTACTGGAAACGAATGCTTCAACCTAGAAGAATAAAAATTGGGGAGCCAAGTGGGATTAGTGAACTGATCATTACCACCAAGTATCATCAAGATTTGGTGAAAAAATGTTTGCTGAGATTTCAGCAAACTAGTAGTTTATTGGAAGCTTGGTAACCCCTTTTTAAACGAAAGTGTTTTTCGCCAGTCTCTGCATGGGGTACTTCAAGAGGAACAAACCATAGAGATAGAACTTAGAACTACTTCATTTGGTCAAGTTTCAAGGAGCTAGCACACATCGTGTTTTCTTTTGAGTTTCAAACACAACTATCTATATAGCAGAAAACAGAGTGAAACCTAAAAATTCAAAGTGTCACTGGAAACGAACGCTTAAACCTAGAAGAGTGAAAATTGGGCAGCCAAGTGGGCTTAGTGAACTGATCATTACCACCAAGTATCATCAAGATTTGGTGAAAAAATGTTTGCTGAGATTTCAGCAAACTAGTAGTTTTTTGGAAGCTTGGCAACCCCTTTCAAACGAAAGTGTTTTTCGCCAGTCTCTGCATGGGGTACTTCAAGAGGAAACAAACCGTAGAGATAGAACTTAGAACTACTTCATTTGGTCAAGTTTCAAGGAGCTAGCACAAACCGTGTTTGATTTAGAATTCCAAACACAGCTATCTATGTAGGAGAAAACAGAGTGAAACCTAAAAATTCAAACTGTTACTGGAAACGAACGCTTGAACCTAGAAGAGTGAAAATTGGGCAGCCTAGTGGGCTTAGTGAACTGATCATTACCACCAAGTATCATCAAGATTTGGTGAAAAAATGTTTGCTGAGATTTCAGCAAACTAGTAGTTTTTTGGGAGCTTGGCAAGCCCTTTCAAACGAAAGTGTTTTTCGCCAGTCTCTGCATGGGGTACTTCAAGAGGAAACAAACCATAGAGATAGAACTTAGAACTACTTCATTTTGTCAAGTTTCAAGGAGCTAGCACAAACCGTGTTTGATTTAGAATTCCAAACGCAGCTATCTATGTAGAAGAAAACAGAGTGAAACCTAATATTCAAAGTGTTACTGGAAACGAACGCTTGAACCTAGAAGAGTGAAAATTGGGCAGCCAAGTGGGCTTAGTGAACTGATCATTACCACCAAGTATCATCAAGATTTGGTGAAAAAATGTTTGCTGAGATTTCAGCAAACTAGTAGTTTTTTGGAAGCTTGGCAACCCCTTTCAAACGAAAGTGTTTTTCGCCAGTCTCTGCATGGGGTACTTCAAGAGGAAACAAACCATAGAGATAGAACTTAGAACTACTTCATTTGGTCAAGTTGCAAGGAGCTAGCACAAACCGTATTTGATTTAGAATTCCAAACACAGCTGTCTATGTAGGAGAAAACAGAGTGAAACCTAAAAATTCAAAGTGTCACTGGAAACGAACGCTTAAACCTAGAAGAGTGAAAATTGGGCAGCCAAGTGGGCTTAGTGAACTGATCATTACCACCAAGTATCATCAAGATTTGGTGAAAAAATGTTTGCTGAGATTTCAGCAAACTAGTAGTTTTTTGGAAGCTTGGCAACCCCTTTCAAACGAAAGTGTTTTTCGCCAGTCTCTGCATGGGGTACTTCAAGAGGAAACAAACCATAGAGATAGAACTTAGAACTACTTCATTTGGTCAAGTTTCAAGGAGCTAGCACAAACCGTGTTTGATTTAGAATTCCAAACACAGCTATCTATGTAGGAGAAAACAGAGTGAAACCTAAAAATTCAAACTGTTACTGGAAACGAATGCTTCAACCTAGAAGAATAAAAAATTGGGCAGCCAAGTGGGCTTAGTGAACGGATCATTACCACCAAGTATCATCAAGATTTGGTGAAAAAATGTTTGCTGATATTTCGGCAAACTAGTGGTTTTTTGGAAGCTTGGCAACCCCTTTCAAACAAAAGTGTTTTTCGCCAGTCTCTTCATGGGGTATTTCAAGAGGAAACAAACCACAGAGATAGAACTTAGAACTACTTCATTTGGTCAAGTTTCAAGGAGCTAGCACAAACCGTGTTTGATTTAGAATTCCAAACACAGATATCTATGTAGGAGAAAACAGAGTGAAATCTAAATATTCAAACTGTTACTGGAAACGAACGCTTGAACCTAGAAGAGTGAAAATTGGGCAGCCAAGTGGGCTTAGTGAACTGATCATTACCACCAAGTATCATCAAGATTTGGTGAAAAAATGTTTGCTGAGATTTCAGCAAACTAGTAGTTTTTTGGAAGCTTGGCAACCCCCTTTCAAACGAAAGTGTTTGTCGCCAGTCTCTGCATGGGGTACTTCAAGAGGAAACAACCCATAGAGATAGAACTTACAACTACTTCATTTGGTCAAGTTGCAAGGAGCTAGCACAAACCGTGTTTGATTTAGAATTCCAAACACAGCTATCTATGTAGGAGAAAACAGAGTGAAACCTAAAAATTCAAACTGTTACTGGAAACAAATGCTTCAACCTAGAAGAATAAAAGTTGGGCAGCCTAGTGGGCTTAGTGAACTGATCATTACCACCAAGTATCATCAAGATTTGGTGAAAAATGTTTGCTGAGATTTCAGCAAACTAGTAGTTTTTTGGAAGCTTGGCAACCCCTTTCAAACGAAAGTGTTTTTCGCCAGTCTCTGCATGGGGTACTTCAAGAGGAAACAAACCATAGAGATAGAACTTAGAACTACTTCATTTGGTCAAGTTTCAAGGAGCCTGCAAAAACCGTGTTTGATTAAGAGTTTCAAACACATCTATCTATGTAGCAGAAAACAGAGTAAAACCTAAAAATTCAAATGTTACTGGAAACGAACGCTTGAACCTAGAACAGTGAAAATTGGGCAGCCAAGTGGGCTTAGTGCACTGATCATTACCACCAAGTATCATCAAGATTTGGTGAAAAAATGTTTGCTGAGATTTCAGCAAACTAGTAGATTTTTGGAAGCTTGGCAACCCCTTTCAAACGAAAGTGTTTTTTGCCAGTTTCTGCATGGGGTACTTCAAGAGGAAACAAACCATAGAGATAGAACTTAGAATTACTTCATTAGGTCAAGTTTCAAGGAGCTAGCACAAACCGTGTTTGATTTAGAATTCCAAACACAGCTATCTATGTAGGAGAAAACAGAGTGAAACGTTAAAATTCAAACTGTTACTGGAAAAGAATGCTTCAACCTAGAAGAATAAAAATTGGGCAGCAAAGTGGGCTTAGTGAACTGATCATTACCACCAAGTATCATCAAGTTTTGGTGAAAAAATGTTTGCTGAGATTTCAGCAAACTAGTAGTTTTTTGGAAGCTTGGCAACCCCTTTCTAACAAAAGTGTTTTTCGCCAGTCTCTGCATGGGGTATTTCAAGAGGAAACAAACCATAGAGATAGAACTTAGAACTACTTCATTTGGTCAAGTTTCAAGGAGCTAGCACAAACCGTGTTTGATTTAGAATTCCAAACACAGCTATCTATATAGGAGAAAATAGAGTGAAACATGAAAATTCAAACTGTTCCTGGAAACGAATGCTTCAACCTAGAAGAATAAAAATTGGGCAGCCAAGTGGGATTAGTGAACTGATCATTACCAAAAAGTATCATCAAGATTTGGTGAAAAAATGTTTGCTGAGATTTCAGCAAACTAGTAGTTTTTTGGAAGCTTGGCAACCCCTTTCAAAGGAAAGTGTTTTGCAAGTCTCTGCATGGGGTACTTCAAGAGGAAACAATCCATAGACATAGAACTTAGAACTACTTCATTTTGTCAAGTTTCAAGGAGATAGCACAAACCGTGTTTGATTTAGAATTCCAAACAGAGCTATCTATGTAGGAGAAAAGAGAGTGAAACCTAAAAATTCAAAGTGTTACTGGAAACGAACGCTTGAACCTAGAAGAGTGAAAATTGGGCAGCCAAGTGGGCTTAGTGAACTGATCATTACCACCAAGTATCATCAACATATGGTGAAAAAATGTTTGCTGAGATTTCAGAAAACTAGTAGATTTTGGAAGCTTTGCAACCCCTTTCAAACGAAAGTGTTTTTCGCCAGTCTCTGCATGGGGTACTTCAAGAGGAAACAAACCATAGAGATAGAACTTAGAACTACTTCATTTGGTCAAGTTTCAAGGAGCTAGCAAAAACCGTGTTTGATTTAGAGTTTCAAACACATCTATCTATATAGCAGAAAACAGAGTGAAACCTAAAAATTCAAAGTGTTACTGGAAACGAACGCTTGAACCTAGAAGAGTGAAAATTGGGCAGCCAAGTGGGCTTAGTGAACTGATCATTACCACCAAGTATCATCAACATATGGTGAAAAAATGTTTGCTGAGATTTCAGAAAACTAGTAGATTTTGGAAGCTTTGCAACCCCTTTCAAACGAAAGTGTTTTTTCCAGTCTCTGCATGGGGTACTTCAAGAGGAAACAAACCACAGAGATAGAACTTAGAACTACTTCATTTGGTCAAGTTTCAAGGAGCTAGCACAAAACGTGTTTGATTTAGAATTCCAAACACAGCTATCTATGTAGGAGAAAACAGAGTGAAACCTAAATATTCAAACTGTTACTGGAAACGAACGCTTGAACCTAGAAGAGTTAAAATTGGGCAGTCAAGTGGGCTTAGTGAACTGATCATTACCACCAAGTATCATCAAGATTTGGTGAAAAAATGTTTGCTGAGATTTCATCAAACTAGTAGTTTTTTGAAGCTTGGCAAACCCTTTCAAACGAAAGTGCTTTTCGCCAGTCTCTGCATGCGGTACTTCAAGAGGAAACAAACCATAGAGATAGAACTTAGAACTACTTCATTTGGTCAAGTTTCAAGGAGCTAGCACAAACCGTGTTTGATTTAGAATTCCAAACACAATTATCTATGTAGGAGAAAACAGAGTGAAACCTAAAAATTCAAACTGTTACTGGAAACGAATGCTTCAACCTAGAAGAATAAAAATTGGGCAGCCAAGTGGGATTAGTGAACTGATCATTACCACCAGGTATCATTAAGTTTTGGTGAAAAAATGTTTGCTGAGATTACAGCAAACTAGTAGTTTTTTGGAAGCTTGGCAACCCCTTACAAACGAAAGTGTTTTTCGCCAGTCTTTGCATGGGGTCTTCAAGAGGAAACAAACCATAGAGATAGAACTTAGAACTACTTCATTTTGTCAAGTTTCAAGGAGCTAGCACAAACCGTGTTTGATTTAGAATTCCAAACGCAGCTATCTATGTAGAAGAAAACAGAGTGAAACCTAAATATTCAAAGTGTTACTGGAAACGAACGCTTGAACCTAGAAGAGTGAAAATTGGGCAGCCAAGTGGGCTTAGTGAACTGAGCATTACCACCAAGTATCATCAAGATTTGGTGAAAAAGTGTTTGCTGAGATTTCAGCAAACTAGTAGTTTTTAGGAAGCTTGGCAAACCTTTCAAACGAAAGTGCTTTTCGCCAGTCTCTGCATGGGGTACTTCAAGAGGAAACAAACCATAGAGATAGAACTTAGAACTACTTCATTTGGTCAAGTTTCAAGGAGATAGCACAAACCGTGTTTGATTTAGAATTCCAAACACAGCTATCTATGTAGGAGAAAACAGAGTGAAACCTAAAAATTTAAACTGTTACTGGAAACGAATGCTTCAACCTAGAGCAATAAAAATTGGGCAGCCAAGTGGGCTTAGTGAACTGATCATTACTACCAAGAATCATCAAGATTTGGTGAAAAAATGTTTGCTGTGATTTCAGCAAACTAGGAGTTTTTGGAAGCTTGGCAACCCCTTCAAACGAAAGTGTTTTTCGCCAGTCTCTGCATGGGGTACTTCAAGAGGAAACAAACCATAGAGATAGAACTTAGAACTACTTCATTTGGTCAAGTTTCAAGGAGCTAGCACAAACCGTGTTTGATTTAGAATTCCAAACACAGCTATCTATGTAGGAGAAAACAGAGTGAAACGTAAAAATTCAAACTGTTACTGGAAACGAATGCTTCAACCTAGAAGAATAAAAATTGGGCAGCCAAGTGGGCTTAGTGAACTGATCATTACCACCAAGTATCATCAAGATTTGGTGAAAAAATGTTTGCTGAGATTTCAGCAAACTAGTAGTTTTTTGGAAGCTTGGCAACCCCTTTCAAACAAAAGTGTTTTTCGCCAGTCTCTGCATGGGGTATTTCAAGAGGAAAAAAACCATAGAGATAGAACTTAGAACTACTTCATTTGGTCAAGTTTCAAGGAGCTATAACAACCCGTGTTTGATTTAGAATTCCAAACACAGCTATCTATGTAGGAGAAAACAGACTGAAACCTAAAAATTCAAACTGTTACTGGAAACAAACGCTTGAACCTAGAAGAGTGAAAATTGGGCAGCCAAGTGGGGTTAGTGAACTGATCATTACCACCAAGTATCATCAAGATTTGGTGAAAAAATGTTTGCTGAGATTTCAGCAAACTAGTAGTTTTTTGGAAGCTTGGCAACCCCTTTCAAACGAAAGTGTTTTTCGCCAGTCTCTGCATGGGGTACTTCAAGAGGAAACAAACCATAGAGATAGAACTTAGAACTACTTCATTTGGTCAAGTTTCAAGGAGCTAGCACAAACCGTGTTTGATTTAGAATTCCAAACACAGCTATCTATGTAGGAGAAAACAGACTGAAACCTAAAAATTCAAACTGTTACTGGAAACAAACACTTGAACCTAGAAGAGTGAAAATTGGGCAGCCAAGTGGGCTTAGTGAACTGATCATTACCACCAAGTATCATCAAGATTTGGTGAAAAAATGTTTGCTGAGATTTCAGCAAACTAGTAGTTTTTTGGAAGCTTGGCAACCCCTTTCAAACGAAAGTGTTTGTCGCCAGTCTCTGCATGGGGTACTTCAAGAGGAAACAACCCATAGAGATAGAACTTACAACTACTTCATTTGGTCAAGTTGCAAGGAGCTAGCACAAACCGTGTTTGATTTAGAATTCCAAACACAGCTATCTATGTAGGAGAAAACAGAGTGAAACCTAAAAATTCAAACTGTTACTGGAAACAAATGCTTCAACCTAGAAGAATAAAAGTTGGGCAGCCTAGTGGGCTTAGTGAACTGATCATTACCACCAAGTATCATCAAGATTTGGTGAAAAAATGTTTGCTGAGATTTCAGCAAACTAGTAGTTTTTTGGAAGCTTGGCAACCCCTTTCAAACGAAAGTGTTTTTCGCCAGTCTCTGCATGGGGTACTTCAAGAGGAAACAAACCATAGAGATAGAACTTAGAACTACTTCATTTGGTCAAGTTTCAAGGAGCTAGCACAAACCGTGTTTGATTTAGAATTCCAAACACAGCGATCTATGTAGGAGAAAACAGAGTGAAACCTAAAAATTCAAACTGTTACTGGAAACGAATGCTTCAACCTAGAAGAATAAAAATTGGGGAGCCAAGTGGGATTAGTGAACTGATCATTACCACCAAGTATCATCAAGATTTGGTGAAAAAATGTTTGCTGAGATTTCAGCAAACTAGTAGTTTATTGGAAGCTTGGCAACCCCTTTTAAACGAAAGTGTTTTTCGCCAGTCTCTGCATGGGGTACTTCAAGAGGAAACAAACCATAGAGATAGAACTTAGAACTACTTCATTTGGTCAAGTTTCAAGGAGCTAGCGCACACCGTGTTTTATTTTGAGTTTCAAACACAACTATCTATATAGCAGAAAACAGAGTGAAACTTAAAAATTCAAAGTGTCACTGGAAATGAACGCTTAAACCTAGAAGAGTGAAAATTGGGCAGCCAAGTGGGCTTAGTGAACTGATCATTACCACCAAGTATCATCAAGATTTGGTGAAAAAATGTTTGCTGAGATTTCAGCAAACTTGTAGTTTTTTGGAAGCTTGGCAACCCCTTTCAAACGAAAGTGTTTTTCGCCAGTCTCTGCATGGGGTACTTCAAGAGGAAACAAACCATAGAGATAGAACTTAGAACTACTTCATTTGGTCAAGTTTCAAGGAGCTAGCAAAAACCGTGTTTGATTTAGAGTTTCCAACACATCTATCTATATAGCAGAAAACAGAGTGAAACCTAAAAATTCAAAGTGTTACTGGAAACGAACGCTTGAACCTAGAAGAGTGAAAATTGGGCAGCCAAGTGGGCTTAGTGAACTGATCATTACCACCAAGTATCATCAAGATATGGTGAAAAAATGTTTGCTGAGATTTCAGAAAACTAGTAGATTTTGGAAGCTTGGCAACCCCTTTCAAACGAAAGTGTTTTTTCAAGTCTCTGCATGGGGTACTTCAAGAGGAAACAAACCACAGAGATAGAACTTAGAACTACTTCATTTGGTCAAGTTTCAAGGAGCTAGCACAAACCGTGTTTGATTTAGAATTCCAAACACAGCTATCTATGTAGGAGAAAACAGAGTGAAACCTAAATATTCAAACTGTTACTGGAAACGAACGCTTGAACCTAGAAGAGTTAAAATTGGGCAGTCAAGTGGGCTTAGTGAACTGATCATTACCACCAAGTATCATCAAGATTTGGTGAAAAAATGTTTGCTGAGATTTCATCAAACTAGTAGTTTTTTGAAGCTTGGCAAACCCTTTCAAACGAAAGTGCTTTTCGCCAGTCTCTGCATGCGGTACTTCAAGAGGAAACAAACCATAGAGATAGAACTTAGAACTACTTCATTTGGTCAAGTTTCAACGAGCTAGCACAAACCGTGTTTGATTTAGAATTCCAAACACAATTATCTATGTAGGAGAAAACAGAATGAAACCTAAAAATTCAAACTGTTACTGGAAACGAATGCTTCAACCTAGAAGAATAAAAATTGGGCAGCCAAGTGGGATTAGTGAACTGATCATTACCACCAGGTATCATTAAGTTTTGGTGAAAAAATGTTTGCTGAGATTTCAGCAAACTAGTAGTTTTTTGGTAGCTTGGCAACCCCTTTCAAACGAAAGTGTTTTTCGCCAGTCTTTGCATGGGGTCTTCAAGAGGAAACAAACCATAGAGATAGAACTTAGAACTACTTCATTTTGTCAAGTTTCAAGGAGCTAGCACAAACCGTGTTTGATTTAGAATTCCAAACGCAGCTATCTATGTGGAAGAAAACAGAGTGAAACCTAAATATTCAAGGTGTTACTGGAAACGAACGCTTGAACCTAGAAGAGTGAAAATTGGGCAGCCAAGTGGGCTTAGTGAACTGAGCATTACCACCAAGTATCATCAAGATTTGGTGAAAAAGTGTTTGCTGAGATTTCAGCCAAACTAGTAGTTTTTAGGAAGCTTGGCAACCCTTTCAAACAAAAGTGCTTTTCGCCAGTCTCTGCATGGGGTACTTCAAGAGGAAACAAACCATAGAGATAGAACTTAGAACTACTTCATTTGGTCAAGTTTCAAGGAGATAGCACAAACCGTGTTTGATTTAGAATTCCAAACACAGCTATCTATGTAGGAGAAAACAGACTGAAACCTAAAAATTCAAACTGTTACTGGAAACTAACGCTTGAACCTAGAAGAGTGAAAATTGGGCAGCCAAGTGGGCTTAGTGAACTGATCATTACCACCAAGTATCATCAAGATTTGGTGAAAAAATGTTTGCTGAGATTTCAGCAAACTAGTAGTTTTTTGGAAGCTTGGCAACCCCTTTCAAACGAAAGTGTTTTTCGCCAGTCTCTGCATGGGGTACTTCAAGAGGAAACAAACCATAGAGATAGAATTAGAACTACTTCATTTGGTCAAGTTTCAAGGAGCTAGCACAAACCGTGTTTGATTTAGAATTCCAAACACAGCTATCTATGTAGGAGAAAACAGAGTGAAACCTAAAAATTCAAACTGTTACTGGAAACAAATGCTTCAACCTAGAAGAATAAATGTTGGGCAGCCTAGTGGGCTTAGTGAACTGATCATTACCACCAAGTATCATCAAGATTTGGTGAAAAAATGTTTGCTGAGATTTCAGCAAACTAGTAGTTTCTTGGAAGCTTGGCAACCCCTTTCAAACGAAAGTGTTTTTCGCCAGTCTCTGCATGGGGTACTTCGAGAGGAAACAAAAGATAGAGATAGAACTTAGAAGTACTTCATTTGGTCAAGTTTCAAGGAGCCTGCAAAAACCGTGTTTGATTTAGAGTTTCAAACACATCTATCTATGTAGCAGAAAACAGAGTGAAACCTAAAAATTCAAATGTTACTGGAAACGAACGCTTGAACCTAGAACAGTGAAAATTGGGCAGCCAAGTGGGCTTAGTGAACTGATCATTACCACCAAGTATCATCAAGATTTGGTGAAAAAATGTTTGCTGAGATTTCAGCAAACTAGTAGTTTTTTGGAAGCTTGGCAACCCCTTTCAAACGAAAGTGTTTTTCGCCAGTCTCTGCATGGGGTACTTCAAGAGGAAACAAACCATAGAGATAGAACTTAGAACTACTTCATTTGGTCAAGTTTCAAGGAGCTAGCAAAAACCGTGTTTGATTTAGAGTTTCAAACACATCTATCTATATAGCAGAAAACAGAGTGAAAACTAAAAATTCAAAGTGTTACTGGAAACGAACGCTTGAACCTAGAAGAGTGAAAATTGGGCAGCCAAGTGGGCTTAGTGAACTGATCATTACCACCAAGTATCATCAAGATATGGTGAAAAAATGTTTGCTGAGATTTCAGAAAACTAGTAGATTTTGGAAGCTTGGCAACCCCTTTCAAACGAAAGTGTTTTTTCAAGTCTCTGCATGGGGTACTTCAAGAGGAAACAAACCACAGAGATAGAACTTAGAACTACTTCATTTGGTCAAGTTTCAAGGAGCTAGCACAAACCGTGTTTGATTTAGAATTCCAAACACAGCGATCTATGTAGGAGAAAACAGAGTGAAACCTAAAAATTCAAACTGTTACTGGAAACGAATGCTTCAACCTAGAAGAATAAAAATTGGGGAGCCAAGTGGGATTAGTGAACTGATCATTACCACCTAGTATCATCAAGATTTGGTGAAAAAATGTTTGCTGAGATTTCAGCAAACTAGTAGTTTATTGGAAGCTTGGCAACCCCTTTTAAACGAAAGTGTTTTTCGCCAGTCTCTGCATGGGGTACTTCAAGAGGAAACAAACCATAGAGATAGAACTTAGAACTACTTCATTTGGTCAAGTTTCAAGGAGCTAGCACACACCGTGTTTTATTTTGAGTTTCAAACACAACTATCTATATAGCAGAAAACAGAGTGAAACCTAAAAATTCAAAGTGTCACTGGAAACGAACGCTTAAACCTAGAAGAGTGAAAATTGGGCAGCCAAGTGGGCTTAGTGAACTGATCATTACCACCAAGTATCATCAAGATTTGGTGAAAAAATGTTTGCTGATCAGCAAACTAGTAGTTTTTTGGAAGCTTGGCAACCCCTTTCAAACGAAAGTGTTTTTCGCCAGTCTCTGCATGGGGTACTTCAAGAGGAAACAAACCATAGAGATAGAACTTAGAACTACTTCATTTGGTCAAGTTTCAAGGAGCTAGCAAAAACCGTGTTTGATTTAGAGTTTCAAACACATCTATCTATATAGCAGAAAACACAGTGAAACCTAAAAATTCAAAGTGTTACTGGAAACGAACGCTTGAACCTAGAAGAGTGAAAATTGGGCAGTCAAGTGGGCTTAGTGAACTGATCATTACCACCAAGTATCATCAAGATATGGTGAAAAAATGTTTGCTGAGATTTCAGAAAACTAGTAGATTTTGGAAGCTTGGCAACCCCTTTCAAACGAAAGTGTTTGTTCCAGTCTCTGCATGGGGTACTTCAAGAGGAAACAAACCACAGAGATAGAACTTAGAACTACTTCATTTGGTCAAGTTTCAAGGAGCTAGCACAAACCGTGTTTGATTTAGAATTCCAAACACAGCTATCTATGTAGGAGAAAACAGAGTGAAACCTAAATATTCAAACTGTTACTGGAAACGAACGCTTGAACCTAGAAGAGTTAAAATTGGGCAGTCAAGTGGGCTTAGTGAACTGATCATTACCACCAAGTATCATCAAGATTTGGTGAAAAAATGTTTGCTGAGATTTCATCAAACTAGTAGTTTTTTGAAGCTTGGCAAACCCTTTCAAACGAAAGTGCTTTTCGCCAGTCTCTGCATGCGGTACTTCAAGAGGAAACAAACCATAGAGATAGAACTTAGAACTACTTCATTTGGTCAAGTTTCAAGAGCTAGCAAAACCGTGTTTGATTTAGAATTCAAAACACATCTATCTATATAGCAGAAAACAGAGTAAAACCTAAAAATTCAAAGTGTTACTGGAAACGAACGCTTGAACCTAGAAGAGTGAAAATTGGGAAGCCAAGTGGGATTAGTGAACTGATCATTACCACCAGGTATCATTAAGTTTTGGTGAAAAAATGTTTGCTGAGATTTCATCAAACTAGTAGTTTTTTGAAGCTTGGCAAACCCTTTCAAACGAAAGTGCTTTTCGCCAGTCTCTGCATGCGGTACTTCAAGAGGAAACAAACCATAGAGATAGAACTTAGAACTACTTCATTTGGTCAAGTTTCAACGAGCTAGCAAAACCGTGTTTGATTTAGAATTCCAAACACAATTATCTATGTAGGAGAAAACAGAGTGAAACCTAAAAATTCAAACTGTTACTGGAAACGAATGCTTCAACCTAGAAGAATAAAAATTGGGCAGCCAAGTGGGATTAGTGAACTGATCATTACCACCAGGTATCATTAAGTTTTGGTGAAAAAATGTTTGCTGAGATTTCAGCAAACTAGTAGTTTTTTGGTAGCTTGGCAACCCCTTTCAAACGAAAGTGTTTTTCGCCAGTCTTTGCATGGGGTCTTCAAGAGGAAACAAACCATAGAGATAGAACTTAGAACTACTTCATTTTGTCAAGTTTCAAGGAGCTAGCACAAACCGTGTTTGATTTAGAATTCCAAACGCAGCTATCTATGTGGAAGAAAACAGAGTGAAACCTAAATATTCAAAGTGTTACTGGAAACGAACGCTTGAACCTAGAAGAGTGAAAATTGGGCAGCCAAGTGGGCTTAGTGAACTGAGCATTACCACCAAGTATCATCAAGATTTGGTGAAAAAGTGTTTGCTGAGATTTCAGCAAACTAGTAGTTTTTAGGAAGCTTGGCAACCCTTTCAAACAAAAGTGCTTTTCGCCAGTCTCTGCATGGGGTACTTCAAGAGGAAACAAACCATAGAGATAGAACTTAGAACTACTTCATTTGGTCAAGTTTCAAGGAGATAGCACAAACCGTGTTTGATTTAGAATTCCAAACACAGCTATCTATGTAGGAGAAAACAGAGTGAAACCTAAAAATTCAAACTGTTACTGGAAACTAACGCTTGAACCTAGAAGAGTGAAAATTGGGCAGCCAAGTGGGCTTAGTGAACTGATCATTACCACCAAGTATCATCAAGATTTGGTGAAAAAATGTTTGCTGAGATTTCAGCAAACTAGTAGTTTTTTGGAAGCTTGGCAACCCCTTTCAAACGAAAGTGTTTTTCGCCAGTCTCTGCATGGGGTACTTCAAGAGGAAACAAACCATAGAGATAGAATTAGAACTACTTCATTTGGTCAAGTTTCAAGGAGCTAGCACAAACCGTGTTTGATTTAGAATTCCAAACACAGCTATCTATGTAGGAGAAAACAGAGTGAAACCTAAAATTTCAAACTGTTACTGGAAACAAATGCTTCAACCTAGAAAAATAAAAGTTGGGCAGCCTAGTGGGCTTAGTGAACTGATCATTACCACCAAGTATCATCAAGATTTGGTGAAAAAATGTTTGCTGAGATTTCAGCAAACTAGTAGTTTTTTGGAAGCTTGGCAACCCCTTTCAAACGAAAGTGTTTTTCGCCAGTCTCTGCATGGGGTACTTCAAGAGGAAACAAACCATAGAGATAGAACTTAGAACTACT